>NW_019384788.1:13588-27797 GCF_000671375.1 Centruroides sculpturatus | reverse complement strand
CACAAGTGAAATTGAAAGTTTTAATTTTGAAGTAACGACTCTTATACAAAATATAAAAACTGCATCTCTGCTTAATATTCTATAGGCTCTTCATGATTTTGGTTTAATTGAGTCTTACCCAAATATCAATGTCGCTCTTCGAATATTTCTAACTCTTCCCGTTTCTATCGCTTCGTGCGAGAGAAGTTTTAGCAAGTTAAACTTAATAAAAAAATATTTAAGATCAACTATCAGACAAGAACGATTATCCAATATTTCTATTATTTCAATAGAATACAATATCGTTAAAAATATTAATTATGATGGTGTAATTAATGAATTTGCTGAAATGAAAGCCAGAAAAATTGAATTAAAATAAATCTTATTAGAAATCTATTGTAATGTATTTGTTTTATTATTTTCCCAAAACCAAATAAATTAAGGGGCCTAAATGCAAATTCTTGCACAGGGCACAGGAATGGCTAGTTATGGCTCTGCCCGGATTGGTCCGGTTTTCGCCTAGAAACAGAAGAATCGAGAAGAAGGTACAAAGGACCAATCAAAAGGAGGAAATTTGAGGGGAAATATATAAAACTTCCGAAAACAAAGGCAACAGAGTTCTCCGCCTGATAAGAAGTGTGTGCGTCAGAATGTCAGCCCGTCACCCGTGTACCAGCATCCCACCTCCAATTGTGCGGACTCTTCTCCTTGGAAGCCCCAGGGCCATCACAAGTGTCACACCACTTCCGACGTCTGACATTCCTTGTTTATTGTCCTTCTATTATTATATAAGTTAAATTTGATGTTAAAATAAACGGTTTTTGTAAGACACTTGTCATCTATACCTCTGCCGCCACTACCCACATACGATCAGTCTCTAGCAATGTTCCCTTTAAGCTGCGCGGCCGCGCACTGCTCAAATTGTTGCCGCGCACGAGAATTTATGTATGAGCATGCACACCGATTTGAATTGTTGTTTACTTATTTCTCACTCTGTCTGCAACATGATTATTACTACTTATATTTCAATTATATACATTAAATCATTGACAAGAGATAATATTTTGTATAAAAGTATGTTTTAAAATGAATTTTAATCTCTACTTTATAATTTATTTTAATTTTTATAGAAAAAAATAAGATTATATATATATATGCTCAGCAAAAATATTTTTTGCTCAGAGAAGTATAAGTTATGTTCCACTCATCGACAAAAAAAATTAGAGGGAACATTGGTACCTAGGCTTTTCCTGACACGCAAGTTAACTTCTTGCCACTAAAAGTCGGCAACTTACAAAAGGGGATCCCTAAAATTGGAAAAATAGACGAAATTCCTTTACAACGTTGGTTGATAAACATAAACAATCCCGGTGTCGCATTCACACACATATCGAGATATGGGTGCAAAGGGCATCCTATCTGTTAGTTAACAATTGTTCGTTGCATAACCAGTATATAGCTTAAAATACAATAAATTTATTAAGATGAAAATTATAATGTTAATAATAATTTGAGAATATTATAAGAGAATATATATAAACAGGTTTATCATAATAACCAAAATTTTGGAAAAATGGTGGGCCTCTCACCAAATACACCCTGTGTTTAAAACGCAACTGAGTGACCAGGGGAATTTATAGGTATACAATTTTGAAATTGTATACCCAGAGCCGTAACTAGGCAGGTGCAACAGGTGCATTCGCACAGGGCCCACTTGGAAGGGGGAGGCCCAAACTGCTGTTCACAAGAAATTATAGTTTNGACCCTATCACACCCGGGTCACGGCTATCAGAGCCGGTCACGGTTTACTCTGATTGCCAGTCGTCGCTACAGGCTTTGAACGACGGGTACCATCGCGATTCGCTGGTAGCACGGTTATCAGAGGGGGGTGTCCCAGTGGACCCTATCACACCCGGGTCACTGGCTATCAGAGCCGGTCACGGTTTACTCTGATAGCCATCGCGATTCGCTGGTACATGAGATCAGAAGCATGGTGCTGAGGGCGAGGCACAAGCGACACGTTGCCCTGCGATGGGTCCGAGGCCACATCAGGATTCCGGGCAACGAACGTGCTGATCAGCTGGCAAAGGTGGGAGCTAGTGGCTCATTTGTAACGAGGACGGTGGAACCCTCGACTGCTTACATTAAAGGCACCTTGCTGAAACGATCAATGACCAATTGGCAAGAGCGCTGGAATCAAAATACAAGTACAAATCAACCTACGCCTTCGTGTCTGTAATTGGCCTCACTCCGGTATGTTGCAATTGGCTCACGACCCAGATACTGACCAGCCACGGAAGGTTTCCCCACTTCAAGTCCATATTCGAACAAGGAGATGGTAGCTGCTCCTGTGGGTGTCCTCGCGGCGACGCGAGACACTATGTACTTGACTGTCCTCTTACCGAGGATTTCCGCCGAGGGGCCGATCAAGTCGACTGGTCTAGGCTGCCTGAACAAGTACTTCGAACGCTAGCAGCTAGTAAAGGAAACTAAAGGAATTGATGGAACGGATCATAAACTTATAATCTATCTGCCTAGTGGACGCGCTAGGCTGGGCTCCCTCTTCTTGTAGAGAAGGGGACCCCGCTGTCCGTTACTCTATGTGAGCAAGTTTTATTGCATGTATGTGAGCTGGAAAAGGTTTAGTTTGTGGACCAAAAGTGCAGAACAGGCTGCACAATACAAAAGTTATGCCAAGTTAGTGAGCTGGGCCGGGGTACGGACGGGAGCCCGAAAGATGTATCATAGGGCCCAGCTATGTCGTTTCTATCTACCGTGTCAGGTACAGACCAAGTCGATGAACAAGGCATAGTCTCTAACCCTGTAGTGCCATTTGGCGGAGCAGAGGAAGAGTTCCCTTATGAGACACCAGTATAACAGATTCCGAATACATTTTAACGGAAGATAGCGGTCCATTTCTTTAATTACAGTTAATAATTGCTTTATTAATTTCATAACAATCTAAATTTCATCACAATTCCATTTTGAATAATTTATTAGCTTCATCCTTTTCGACCAGTTCGTTTGTGACAATTGTTGGAATCATAATTTTAACTTCGTCCACCATTTTGCTTAGTTGTCTAAGAATAATCGTTCAATGATGCTCAGAACATTTTTAGCTCCGCCCACTAAGCCACTCATAATTCTAACTTAGGTGTTCTGCGTTACTGAACATGGACCAGGTTTGTTCGAACAGAAGTTCCTGACGCATGCGAAATGTCATTTTACAATGCAAAGAATAACGTGCATGCCGGTTCTAAATCAGTTACAGTTAGGGACTAGGGACTTGCATATGAGTAACGTAAATAACCCTAAATTAAGAAAAAACAGATACAGATGACTTAGCTCTTGGATATTGGAGACGTGTACGATCGTACATGCAAAAGAAAAAAAAAGGTCGACAGGTTGCGCGCTACATATCGGTGTAAACAGACTAACACGGCGGAATTGCAGATGAGTTTCAGTGAGAGTGAGTTTTTTTCGCTGTTAAAACAGTGTAAATTTGTAAAAAATATTTGCAAGAATTTTGTTTCATCGTAATTTCACAATTTCTACGAAATTTCCGGACAAAATTAATAGTTCACCCGGACAGTTAGTCAATTCCCGGACTGTCCGGGTGAAAACCGGACGGGTGGTAACACTATAAAGACCTCAATTTCTAATATTTCCTTGGAGATATTAGAAATTTATTTAAAGCTAATATAGAATACGATTGCACGAACTACTTTCATGCAAACACTTTATCCACCACATAAGAGGTCTATTTATGAACTCTAACTTGGCAGACTATTATGAGTTGATTGATATACAGATCACACTACTGCTAATAGCTCTAACTCGAAATTGGCTTAGTAAATATTTTATGCGATGTCCCGATACGATAATATGCATTTTCATTTTAACTAATAATAATTACGAATAAAGCATTCGTAATTTGTAATTATGACCGGAAAATACCACAAATCGAGCTTCCGGCTATTGGCGCTGTTTGCGCAGCGGCATAATTTAGAATTAATGCTCACTTGGGGTCAGATGTTTGTCGATAATACAGGGTTACCGGACTCCCGAGCGGCAAATACCATATACGTGAACCTTTTTGTGTTCGCGTGCCATATTGTAAGCATACTTAGCTTTAAAGATGTTTATGCGTGCCAAAGTTTCAGACTTCGAATAACGATATTTAAAAAAATTAAACGAATACGCTTTAATTAGAATAAATGTAAAAAAGCTGATTGAAAAAGGGGTGATCGAGTGATCAACGGAAAAGATGATTGAAAAAGACAGAAATTGTATGATACATTACGTGCCAGATGATTTCTCCTTACGTGCCACTTTGGGCACGCGTGCCATAGGTTCGCCACCCCTGATATAGGAGAATGCGGTATGGTTGGTCATCCCCGCCTCTTCCCACGATTCTGTTCACATTCAAGATGGCCGGATTCAGAGTCTTGGTTCGAAGGGCCTTCACCCATTAATCGGACACACGATAGAGATAAAGAGCTTCATTTGATCACTCGATACATAACTCAGCACGGCTACTCCCCACATAGTCCTACTATTAAAGGACTTATACGTCGTCTTTCCTCCGCCACTCCCGCCTCGCGGATAAATTGCACACAGGACACAGATTTTAAGACCGTCATTTACGACAAGAAGCTAGCCACCCTTTACAAGGAAATATCCAAGAGAAATAACTTTCGTTTAGCATTCCAATTTAGAAGTCCCTCAATTTTCTCCCACCTCCTCAATGCTAAAGACCGTCCTGATCAATGTTCCCTCTATTTTTTTTTGTACATGAGAGGAACATATACTTCTCTGAGCAAAAAAAAAATTTTGCTGAACAGATTCTGAGCAAAAAAATTTTTTGAGCATATACATATAAAATCTTATTTTTTCCTATAAAAAATTAAAATAACGAATTATAAAGTAGAGATTAAAATTCATTTTAAAACATAACTTACTTTTATACGAAATATTATCTTTTGTCAATGATTTAATGTATTTAATCGAAATATACGAAGCAATAATCATGTTGCAGACAGAGTGAGAAATAAGTAAATCGGTGTGCGTGCTCGCCTGGCGGCACATAAATTCTCGTGCGCGGCAACAATTTGAGCAGTGCGCAGCCGCGCAGCTTAGAGGGAACATTAGTCCAGACATGCACCGTCAACCAGGCACTTACATTATCCCCGTCATCGATCACAGATCCAGCCACCACTTAGAATATATAGGTGCTACAACACGCCCTTTAAACACCCGCCTCAAGGAACATCAGATATCCATCATAAAAGGATTAGCCAACGCCGTGTTGGCTATCTATTCCTCCCACATCGATGTGGAATTCCGCAAAGCACTCCTCTTACATAACTCTTCCAGGCAACCCTTTCTCAAACATCTTGAGCAGGTTGAAATATATATGCCACCCGCAAAAAAACCTTTATTAATTTTCGCGATGTTGACTCCTTCCCCACAGCGTGGAAGTCGTTCTTCGAACTGTAAATTTTACTATCCTTCGCCTCCCCCGTTTCTCTCGTCTTACGTTACCTCCCTTCTGCACACGTGTTCGGCAGTCCCCTGTTTCTTTCAGCATTTGGTGATTAGTTTGCCTGATGATGCCCGTTCAACACGGACAAAAACGTTTGCATTTGTTATAAAAGTTTGCTGGTTTATAGGTTTAGTGTGTTTTAATTCTAATTTAACCAGTTTTAAGTGGCAATTACATTGATTAGACAGGTTGGTTTTTTGCTTACAATTTGCGTGTTTATCTCGAAATATTTTTGAGAGTTTTCATAAGAGTAAGAAAAGACAGTAAAAAAAACTTAGCCTATTAATAGGGGATGCCTTCAGGATTCCCAAGAACTCTCTGAGTCAGGAAGAGAAGGAGTGATGAGAATTATATACATTTCCATAATTAAATTTGTGTTAAAGAGTAACAATATCACAAATGAAATAAACAGAAGAATTAGAATTGAATTAATAGCATAATTCTAAAAAATCAGACTGCCACTGCATTTGAAAAGAAAAGTATTCGACCAATGTGATCTAGCACTGGCCTATGGATCAGAAACGTGGACTCCAATAAGCAAGACAATACAGACACTACAGAATACACAAAGAAGTGTGGAAAGATGCATGCTGAGACAGAAAGCAATCACCTGTATCGGAGTTCAAACGAAGATATATGATATCATAGGAATGTGAGGTTGCCAAAAAAAAGGATCAAAACAGACGACGGGTCATGAGGGTGGTATGTGGGTGCCATCGGTACTGAGACAGACTCTACGATTACAAGAAACCGTTTATTTGACACGAAAAGAGCTTATAAGATTTCCTCCATCTTAGTTCTAAGTCTGCGGCGGTTTCTGGGCCTTCCTTTCCTTTCCAAGATGGTCCAAGTGAAGGAGTGCCCCTTGTTAAGTTCAGTGTAACATGTGTGAGACATGTGTCAGGTGTGTGGATGTCGGCAGGTAGTGATGGACAGTCCACAGCTTGGTCACACATGTCGGGTGGGTGAGATGACGGTGTCCCCGGGAGTGTGGGGGAGATTGTCCCGCCTAGTTGAGGGTGTGTAGAGGGAGAGAGAGTGTGTGTACTGACCAGGGAGCTAACAGAGTGAGTAGCTGTGTGGCTGGTCCAGTATTGTAACTATCAAAAAATGGTGGAGTGCCAGAGAGTCACTCGCTGATTTGGAGAAATTAAAGTGTTTTTATTTTTTGTGTTGTTATTGTTAGAAAGAAGCGTGTACTGTGTTCTTTTTGACTGTCTATACGAAAACATTCTACACCACCACCATCATCACAACATTTGTATACAACACCCCTGGTTGGCAAATGACAGTTCCTTCAACGTCTCGGGACGACTTCCGGTGATGGAATTTTTCGATCCAAGGAAGGGAGATGTAGACGAAGATAGGCACGAGACACACACAACTTTGGTCCTACACTTGGAATTTTCGGGAGAAAAGGCCGTCGCATCCTTTAAATTAATTTCTGTCCTCGATCGCCAATTCCGATTGGTCTCGCCTTTCTCGTCCTCGCTTTCTAAGATAAGTAGAACATAACACAAGTCTAACATGTGATCACTCGTTACTAAGTGTAATGAGAGATCTCAATCTAGATCGCGGGATGAGTCAAAATCAACATTTAATTCGATCCTAACCTGAGATAGTTGATCTTAGAACTTACAACATTGTCTAGTTTTCTTTTGTCTTATTTCTGTCTTTTCTCTCATTATCATCATTTAATTTTACCTTTTGTGGAAAGAAATATATTTTAAAATATTAACGAATTTAGTGTGGTTTCGGGACATTTCCGGAACCTCACAGAGATGACTGAGGTGTTCGAAATAGAACTGGTTCTGGTTCGTGAACGCACGAGTTTTGAGAAGCATTACGTTAACAAGTGTTACATCTGAATTTCCGTCAGATGAATAAATTACTTTTTACAAATTAAAAGACAAAGTCGTTCTAAAAATATATATTTCAGACGATTACCATTTTTACAGAGTGTTCTAGAACAAAGTAAAGACAGCTGGACCTTCCTTTTTAGGCTACACAACTGCCTATATTTAAAAAGTTCCTTAAAAACACAAAAAAACCAATAAATATATAAAGATACATGGAAGTACATAGCTTTATGGCCAACAATATTAATAGTTGCTATTATTGATCATATTCTTAAAACAAACCAAAAAGTGTAGAAAAGGAATTTCTTAATAAACGAAAAAAAAAGAGTTAAGATAATGGAAATAGATAAAACACCAGATGAAGGAAGTAACTTGACACCCGAAAAATTATTTAAAATACAATTTTTGCTTTCGCTGTGGCTGGTCTTTATACAATCAACCCTCCTATAACACTGTTGATTATTCCGTTTTATATGAATTCCATGTTGTACGAGTCACTTAGATTTTACAAATACATGAGCTGTTCACAGCCCTACACACATATTTGTAAAATCTAAGTGACTCGTACAACATGGAATTCATATAAAACAGAATAATCAACAGTGTTATAGGGGGGGTTGACTGTAATGCATGAGTTTGCTGATTTAAAAAATTCGGCTGCAGATCTCGTTATTAAATATAGCAAAGATTTAAAAAAGTACGAATTCACAAGTGAAATTGAAAGTTTTAAGTTTGAAGTAACGACTCTTATACAAAATATAAAAACTGCATCTCTGCTTAATATTCTATAGGCTCTTTATGATTTTGGTTTAATTGAGTCTTACCCAAATATCAATGTCGCTCTTCGAATATTTCTAACTCTTCCCGTTTCTATCGCTTCGTGCGAGAGAAGTTTTAGCAAGTTAAACTTAATAAAAAATTATTTAAGATCAACTATCAGACAAGAACGATTATCCAATATTTCTATTATTTCAATAGAATACAATATCGTTAAAAATATTAATATGTAATTAATGAATTTGCTGAAACGAAAGCCAGAAAAGTTCAATTAAAATAAATCTTATTAAAAATCTATTGTAATATATTTGTTTTATTATTTTCCCAAACCAAATAAATTAAGGGGCCTAAATGCAAATTCTTGCACAGGGCACAGGAATGGCTAGTTACGGCTCTGTGTATACCTATAAATTCCCATGTCGTCTGTGTGTCTGTCCTTCCTGAATCTCGAGAACGGTGTTAAATGAAAGTCTAGACCAGATATGGAAGGCAGCGGCAGGAGCCCCAATTAACTATATACGAACTTCCGGTATCACGTTATTTCAATTCAAAAATGTTTCCCTAAACACAGATACATGACTGGCATGACTCTATTGTTAACAAGAAAATAATGATGTACAGAGGCAAGACACTACTAAAATCTATATCTGTGGTATTCGGGCAGGCTTAGTTGCGTATAAAAACCGTTTATTAGAGTGGAATTTTACTTACAAGATTTCCCAAATTCTCCTCGGGGTTCACGATGCACAAAGGTAAGCAATGATTGATCTCTTCGATTAGAGCGTGGTTATCCGCACTTCGCTGCACCTCTGGTGTCACGTGTAAGATAGACCAAGCGATGCGACGTTAATCCGAGTCTGGCGGATCTAGAATCACAGCTTTCGGGGAGCACTGTTGTCGGACGGAAGTAGGAAATGATTCAGAGAGAGCGCACGAGCGAAAAAGGAACCTCGTGTCCTTCACACCAGCCTTTTAAAAGATTGGTCCCTCGATCAGACATCCCGATTGGTTTCAGTTCCTCATCCACACTTCCCCATTGGTCCTTTTCTTTCCAGTGATAATTGGAGCCCAGCTGACGTTTAATACGACACCGAATTCCAATTCCAACAGGCTGTTTATTGATATTGGGGCTTTCACCATTAAATCATTGTATAATTTCCCCTCAACTGCAAGAATTCCGAATTATACATCGCTTACAACTCCCATTGCAAACTTTTGTAAACAAGAAATTGGTAATTTGTTAACGTATTATTCTATATAAGATTGTTCAGATCAAACACAAAATGCTTTAAAGAAGTTGCCATGCAAGAACATCCAGGAAAATGATTAAAATTGACTCTATTAACTAAAGGAGTAGATACGCGTTTCAGGTATTATTGTGAGGTTCCCGAAAGGGGGTCGAAACAAAAATTTAATTTAAAAAAATTAAAAAACGCTAACTCTATTGTCAATTCGAATCAAAAGTCATGTTAAAAAGTCATGTTAGATATGTAAGAGGTAGGGAAGAAAACTGTAGTTGTTAAAACAAACGCGAAAGACGATTGATGTAACGGATCGGGTGAAATGTCGGCTGGAGAAGATGGAACACGAGCGTTCATAAACAGTCGATTCTGGGTTAAAAAGTCGAAAAAGGGGAAATATTAAACGGTTAAGAAAATATCACAGGTAGTCGTTAATTTTCAAAAATTAACAGAAAATAGAAACAACGGCTTGAATTATGAGCGCACGACTTACGGATTTATCGACAAAATCCAGTCAGAGTCGATAAAAAGGTACCACAAAACGGGCCTTTCTCGTGACCAGAACAAGTCCAGGTTTTACCTAGAAACAAAAAGGGAGACCAATCGGGAAACGAGGAAGGGAATAAATCCAATCAGAACCAATCAAAAGGCGAGATTCGAGGGAAACATCATATAAAACCCCGAATCTCACGGTCGAAACGTCGGTTCTCCTCCAAATTTGGCGGCGGTTAACTAGTGTCGCATCCTCTCTGAACTATTAACTATTTCAACTTATCCCAATGATCTCATCCGAACTAACCTGCCCTTCGAAGATTCGCGGAGAAGACCATCTCGCCTAAGTCGTCTCCGCCCTAGGCTGCATCTTTACCATCATCATCGACCGTGGAGCAACCCTACACAATCGACGAGTATCGTATCCAGCGCCTGATCCTCAAGGCAGCCTATTTTGTTCGTGGTGTAAGTTTATTTTATGTTAAAAATAAACGATTTTGTAAGGACGTGACATCTTTCCTCCATCATCCCCACCCACATACAATCAGTCCCTAGGCTTTTCCTGACGCTCAATTAACTAATTGCCCCTAAAAGTCGGCATTTTACATTATTACCCCTCATTGATTCTTTCTTTAACTAATATCCAGTAATATAAAATTATAGTATAAATCAGCGCTGTCCAACTTATCATAGCCCGCGGGCCATATTTTCTTCACCAAACATTTCGGGGGCAAAGAAGGTTGATAAACCACATGACATTTGCATAGTGCTACGGTTCAGTAAGCACTAATTGGTCAGCGAGTCCGGTGTTGACGCTATAAAAAGACGACAGTTCGACACACCGGATATACGTCACTCTCGTCTAAGTTCGACTTGGGAATTTTTTTGTTCAATAATAAATGTGAATTCTTCTTCCTGGAAAAAATAAGACATTCCCTGAAAATAAGATCTAGCGCATTTTTCAGAGCAAAAATTAATATAAGACACTCTTATTTTCGGGGAAACACGGTAGTAAAATAATTGTAATATTAATAATAATAATTTAGTAACATAAATTTATTCATAGTAAAATGTACTCGCGGGCCGTAAAAATTATTTGGCGGGCCGTATACGGCCCGCGGGCCGCCAGTTGGACAGCGCTGGTATAAATTATACTTAAAAAATGCCTTTCAATTAATAATCTTCTTTTTGAGAATTTATACCGAGTGAGATCTAAATCTAAGTGCGATCTTACAACCAGTATGATTACAATTGTAAGGTCGCCGACCCGGTGGAGATAGGGGAATTGAAAACCCGCTCCTCGACAACTGTATAAGGTTGCCGTCTTTTAGGTGGGTTCAGTTAATGCCGCGTCAGGATGACCTTGAAGTCCCAGGTTTTATACGTTTCCTTTCGTCTTCCGTACTTTTGATTGGTTTCTCGTCCTTTTTCTCTTTCTCCCATTGGTCCCACTTGGAGACAAGGGAGAGACTCCCTTGTCTACAAGTGCAAGACGAAACATCTTCGGGTCGCGAGAAAGGTCCGATTCGAGGTGTCCATTTGATACCTCTTTGTTAACTCTGCCCGGTAATTGTTTATAAAACAATAACATCCGCACTGATAATTCAGGCCGTTGTTTATACCATTCTTGCCGTCTAAGAATTTAACGATCATTTTCATCTTTCATCTATCAAAAATTCCCCTTTTTTTGTTCGAAAAGGTTTATCTCGGCCAACATTTTATAGACTCGCGAGTCAATGATCTACCTATTTATGAGCGCTCGTGTTAGAGTTTGTCTTCCGCTAAGACCTTGACAGATAGTTTCACACATACTCGAACAGTTCCGAGTCTTGTTGTTTACATCTGGCGTCACATAAGAATTTCGAGATTTACTCAAGTTCGAACCTCTTCTGGAAACCCACACAATGCACGGCTGCTGCTGTAGCTCCTACTTTTAGTGTTCTGCTTGTTTTTTTTACGTAGTAATATTCAGGTAGACGACTAAGTACAAATCTGTGTGTTAAATTACTGTTCAACATAATGTCTATCTTCGTCCGAAATGAATCTCCGATTTTTAATAATTTATGTGTTGGAAGGTGGCTATCACCTGGTCTTAAGAATTTGTATACACGTATCCTCCAGATGTTACATCTAAACAGTTGTAACCGGATAGTTAGTTATTTGCCCGTTACTTCCTGTAAAGAGGAAGCGTTTAAACCATTGCAATGACTATTTATTTGAAGATTTGTTAACTCTTTATCATAATGGCAAGCTAACTACTGTTCTTGTTACTTTTTATAATTAGAGGAATGATCCCTGCCGGAAAAACGCTTGTTCGAGGCAAATAGTTAAGACCACATGATAGCCACCATAACTCCACTGTTTTTCTAATTAATGGTACTGTAATTTATGCTTTTAGTATAGTAAGTTACTAATTATCTGTTGTACTGTCGTTAAGAATTTAATATTTGAAAGTGTGGTGTTAGCGCCGTTGCTAAAGATACTTTGGAAAAAGTATATTTGTACTTGTTGATCTAACTTGTAAGACAAATCCACTAGAACTTGTGTTACAATATTTCGATAGTCATAAGGATGTCAAATTGCTTTATATTGTATTTATACACACACCTATTTATAATTTATCGTGTTTGTGAACAGGGTCGTGCGGTAGATTTTTCTCAGTATGATGCAAGTCTTCGAAATGCCGTCTCTGAAATGCTGCTTATGCCGCCTGATGCGGTCGCATCTCTGCATCATAGCACGGCACGGCCCTGTTTGTGAAGCAGCTAGGCCTAATCTACATGTGATGAACATTTACTAAATTTTACATTTTCGGGCGAAATGATCCCCTGTTAGGTTAGGTAAAACGATCTACGCATATGCGATTGTTGTGTAGAAACTGTTAGAATAAGTAAATTTCGTAGAAGAATATGTTAAATGCTAATCGCTTGTTATCTTTATGTTTTTACTTTTCCGGCTGTTATATATAACAGAGGGGAAAGTATGGCGATCAGTCAAAAAATTACCTCTATGTGTGTGTTTGTTTGGGGCAGGATCATGTTCACTCTCTGAAGCTTAATAACTCCTGTTCTTTTAGTCGAAAATTTCTGAAATTTTGCAGGGAGGTTTCTTTATTAGGGGATTGATGCTATTCAGTTTTGGTGGTTAAAGGTCGAGGGAGTGGGGAGATAACAGGGTCGGACTTCATGACGATTTTACTAGTTACAGTATTAGCATTTACAATTTTTTTATAATTAAGAGAACGGATCATTTAACCTTACCTAGTGGGGAAAAAATTATCTTTTTGCAAAGGTAAACATTACTGTAAATAAAAACTTAATTATTTTTGTAAAATGTAGCCTATATGTTATTGCTGAAGTATAATAACCAGAGGATAAATGACAACGAATTTTAATTCTGTATGAATCGGATTTTACTTTTTATAGCAATTTTTGTCTAAGGGAAAGCGATAGAAATATTTTTATCAAATAAAACATACCGAAAATTTGGTTTGTATAGAAAATAAAAGGAGGAGAGATTGTGTCAAACGTGGAATTCGACCTCTCACCTCTATGGTCATAAAAACAACAAAACAGCTTGTCATTCGATTGCAGTTGGAAAACGTCAGCAAGGGGAACGAGAACACATTAAGATGAATTACGGGTGAGTCCCCTCGATTCAATAAACATTTCGGATAGACAACAATCAACGAAACTGGGACGAAACGGTTCCCTACGCCCTCTTCTATATATATAACTAGCAGACCCCGCCACGCGTTGTTGTGGCTCAAAATGTATCTATTATAAATTTATAACACTTCCCCCGTAGGGGGGAATTTCTCGAAAAATTTCTTCTTAGTGTACATTCTCTTGACGTACCCTATTAAAACGCAATCAAAAACGCAAAAATCCGCATCTAAAATAGTATAAATAGAAGCAGAGTTCTTTACGGTAAGCCTTAATCCCGTCCATCTCCCGGGGGATTTCAACACGTGTATTATATAAAAACGTGCATATTCGAATGCAGAGTTGTGTCAAAATTTCAAAGGAATCGGTAGGAACAAACGAACATTACATTTTTATTTATATAAATAGATAGACGATGATCCGCTTTAGTTCATTTTTACAGAAAAGCATAATGCCTCACAGAAAAGCAAACTTAGGGAGTCGTACTCGTAGCGCCATCTGTTGGACATAAAAGCCTTAACCCTAGATGATATAATTTAATTTATATGAATGTTTACCGGAATAATGTATAGCCTATGTCCACCCTGAAGTTCCATTCTAAATATTGGTGAAAGAATTTTTGAAATCGGATGAGTAGTTTCGGAGATTACC
>NW_019384788.1:12414-13245 GCF_000671375.1 Centruroides sculpturatus | reverse complement strand
CGATTTAATTGTCGCATTCCCGGACCAAATTCACACGTCCTTGATCTAGATCAGGGAAGGTGGGAGAGAGAGCAACCGGGGAGAGTTCGACTGTCATCTTACAGCGAGTTCAAAGCACATTAGGGTGCGACTATGCAGACGCGAATTTAGAGCGAGCGAGAGGTTGCGAGCGATTTAGTTTTCGCAAAGGAAAACCATGCACAAACGAGAAGCGTGAAATAACGCTGGCGAGAGCGAATTTCTGGTTCTCGCACATATCTGACAGGTTTTGATATTTATCGCTTCTCGCCTCTTCTCGCCACATATTCCCGCTCGCTTGGAAAATTCGCTCGCTCGCGTCTGCATAGTCGCACCCTTAGACCAAAATTTACGGGACCATCACTAAATATTTCTGAAAACGCATTTCAAAAATTAGGCAGTATTTTAATACAGTTTAATCCAGTAGCTACTCAACATAATATTATTTCAGAGTTGCAACATTTTAAATTGTCATGGAATATTTTAAAGGAAAATGTCAATGAAACTTTTATAAAATTAAACGAAAATGAACATTCTACTGATGATCAAGTAGAAACTAATAAAGATGCGATTTTATCCTCTTACTGCATTGCTTGCAAAAATTGCTCTATTTGTTGTTATAATATATTATTCAGATATAACATGTTAAGTGGCGCTTATTCTATACTTGGTCAAGCATACAAATATCTGCTATCTATGTCTGTAACACAAGTGTCCGGTGAACAAAGCTTTTCTATGTTAAAATTAATTAAAAGCAGGCTAAGATACTTATAAGTATCTCGCAAGAAAATCTAGAAGCCTTCGTGTTAATGT
>NW_019384788.1:7901-10688 GCF_000671375.1 Centruroides sculpturatus | reverse complement strand
TTTTATTAAAATGTAATTCTGCCAGCCCATTTCTACAAACAAATATTATATTTTTAATTGTGTTGGGATTGTCACCTGTGGACATTTTAAACTGTTTTACATATTTGTGCAGAGGCATAGCCTCTAAAGAAAGGTTGTCTCTGCAATGGAAATAGTTGTTCTTGGTGATTAGACATGGCAAGAAAAATTGGACTCGTATCCAGATGTTTTACTTTTTATTAAATTGAATTTTGATCTTTTAAATTGAAATACCTAAATAAGGGGGCCTAAATTTTCCTACGCTCCGGACGGCTGACACCCACGGTACGCCACCGCCGCACACAATATAATGTTGTCACCGCAGCACACAATATAAATTTAAAGGGCAATTATTTATTGTAACGTCGTCACATTGTCGCGCTGCAATTCTTAATCATATTTTTAATTTATTTAACTTAAAATATCTTCTCTTCATCTCACATTAGTAGGGGCTTGCCCCTGTACTGTACACCATACTTTTCCTTTAACAATCTATCTAACACCTTTCAGTGGAAAAGATTTGAATTGAAAAAAACGTGACTTTTGGTTTGCATCGGAAGTTCTTATATAGTTAATCGAGGCTTTCTGCTCCTAACGTTTTCATATTCGGTCTGGTCATTCATCTATCTAACTACGTTCCCGAGATTAAGGAAAGACAGACAGACGTCACGTAGTTAAGCTCTGTAAGTGAGCAACTTTGGGTATTGCCGTTGGGATAAGTTCAAACACTCGAATAGACACCGGGATAAACTCAGATGCGGGTGCGTGAATAACGGCTAATGTTACGTCATTCCAATGTCTAGTGTTTTCAGTTCCCGTCGATCTGTCTACTAGACATGAATGATGGGCTCTTTCTCTCTAGAGGGAAGAGATCGTCATCAACCAAAATTCTATCAGTAAATACTTTTCTCGTTTATCTCGTTTTAATCAAAGTAATATAAAACACTTATTGTAAACCGAACTGTTACAATTACTGTTGCAGGGAGGAGGGAACTTTAACTTGGATGCATTCGGGATGGAACCCGTTATGTACGGACATCTACGTATTATAATCTATTATGATTTGTAAAGATTGAGTGATATAGATAGGGGGAAGTTCTCCTTTCGTGAGGATCAGCTAACGTTAACTAATCCCAACTATTTTTCGATGCTTCCGGATTTTCTTTTAAATCGTGCTGGAAATGTATGATTAGAGGCAACGCTCGGGTTAAATCATTCTAGTCTTTAGAATGGGACCTGATGAGCCAGACTATTTAATAATGTATAGCCGGACACCTGATTTGTAGCCTACACGCTGACGAAGCAGTGTGGCCTTTCCTTCTCGATTCGAAGAAAACTGGTGTAAAGAAGTAAGACGACCCCCGGAAGACACGAAATCAGTTAGAAATACTGTAGTGTCATTTTCGGACATATAAAAACTATTTTCGCAGCGGGTCCTTCGTCGATATTGGGCTCGGGCTGAAGATGTTGGTCTCCTGACTGGGAGAAGACTGGAGCTTTTGGAGTAAAAAGTCCTGGTTTGTTCACAACCGGGTAAGAAGGAATCGCTGTTCTTAAGAATACGTAAGGACACGTTAAGGACCTGTTTTTATAGAATTATTTCCCATAATTCGGGTCCGAATTGGTGGCGATTTGCCTCTTCTCCCTTCCCTGTTGCTAGGGGCCGAATTCGGGTCTCGGAGTAGATGGACACCCCTCCATTCCGATGAGGACCCGACTCTCCCCGAAGTGTTTGATTACACTTCCTCGAACGATAGCTCGTAAATTAGAGAAAATGGTGTTTCTCTTCCATTTTGGAGGGGATGCAGCTGTGTCCACAAGGTTCCCAGCTACATCTTCCACCGAGAAAGTATTTTCTCTTACAAGTCCAACTCGATATTATGTTACAAGCGAAGTTTTATATCAATGTTACTTTCTTTCCCTCAAGAACGTTGATAGAAATATCGCAAACAAGTTTTATAATTTCTTCACCACCACATACCTCGAGTGAAGAAAGTGTCACCCGAATTTAAACATTAGTTTCGGTTGCATCCCCTGCATCGTGGAGGGTGGTCTGACCCCACAGGACACCTCTCTTTTTAAAAAATGGCGCTTATTAATGAAGCGTCGTTTTAGCTGGAGGTTTGGTAACCGTTTCTCCAACAATAGAGTTTTGGAACCATTTTTAAGTGCCACCTAGCTCAGGTTTATGAAAGTATATTGTACGTTTGCACTGCGTGACTATCTTGTTAGTTTATGAAGATGCAAAGAAGTGCTTTAAATTTCACTAAGTTTTTAGATTTTATCTTTAGCAAATAATTTTATTCGGGCGGAATGTTAGCCAAGCCTCTTCTAAGTGGCTTCCAGATTTTGATAAACTTTTGCCATTTTCCATCAGTTGCGATGAGGAATCCAAAAATGTAATAAAAAATCGGGATCCATGACTTTGTTTTCCAGATAAAATAGGGCCAGTGTCAATGTCCTTACTCCCTTACGCATTTTTTGAAGTATAATTTATACCATAATAATTTTATACTATCCGATATTTGTTAAGGATCGATGAGGGGTAATAATACCCGAAACGCGTATCCACTCCTTTAATTAGGGGAGATCGGGGCAACTTCGGCATGCGGGGCAAGTTTGTCAAGCGCTTTTTTTAAAAAACAAATTAAAAGGAGACTTTGGTTATAGGTTAGGCAGTTGAGTTTTATTGGTGGCTTGTTGAGTGTAGTGTTTTTATTGTTCTCCAACAAGCGTAGTTGAATTATCAAGCAAATTTTCATTTTCGTT
>NW_019384788.1:0-6796 GCF_000671375.1 Centruroides sculpturatus | reverse complement strand
AATAATAATATAATATAATAATAAATGCTTGAAATAAATAAATATTTATTTTAAGCATTTATTTAAATGTTTACAAATATTGAATATTAATGAATTAAAGTAAGACTCTCTACATTATGAATCTAATATGATTTATGATCCAAATTTTGGACTTGAGTCATTTCATATACTCCTGTAATTGTTTTCATACATTACATACATTTTTTTGTTTTTATTTTTATTCAGTCTTTTTCTACACCAACTATCTTATAGTCAATCTAAAGGAGTGATCAAACTGTTCGGATAGGAGCATAAACTGCTTATCAAAAATACATAAGAGCTGCATCCTCTATTAGAATGCCTATTGGAGAGCCATATCATCTATTTATATTATACAAATTAATATATAAATCCAAACACCATTCCTGGTGTTTGGATTTATACCGAATAGGACGTATACCAAACCAACCTTTCCCATAAGAAGTAATGTAAAAATGATTAATCCGTTCTCATGTTAAAAAAAAAAAATGGCTGGCTTGAAACACCTCACTTTCCTGGCTAGTTCCTGCTTAATTTTTCATGAGATCAGCATATATATTTTTCTCGCAAATAATTGCTTCTGATACGCTGTCGCCAGCACACTGTTTTTCAGTTATCCAAAGCAAAAGCAATTTCTCAACATGATCTAATGTCTTCGATCTATGTTTAAAAATTGATTTAACCCCTTTCGCAACGTTAGCAAATTTAGTAATGTCTTTATTTTTCACGATTGTCGATATCATCATTCTTGGAATACGTATGCAACAGTTAAATCTTGAACACGCATGTCACCTTCATATTTCTCAACAATCTCATTTTTCAGTTTCATTGTGATTTTAGTCATTTTTTTATTTTTCTGTTGCCTTTTTGCAATTCATGATTAATAAAAATAATAACATTTTACTTACAAATTAAAATAAAAAGAAATTTAACAAAGTTATAAACTGTGGCACTGCGAACGTCTAGTCTGGTCTAATACACGGATAGTGCGTATAATTGAATTAAGTCGTATACTGAGCAAAATTTGTTTCGTCCGAACAGGACGTATTCCAAATTGAACATATTCTAAAGCAGACGTACACTGAGGTACCACTGTATATAATTAAAATACTATAGTTATCACTGTTCTAGTAATTATCATTGTTACTATCCTGGTACTTTATGACTAATTAGATAAACAATCATTTAACTCCTTTGACTTTATGAATGTGCCTTATGCTTTCAGTTGGTCCATTTAAGATTAAGTATGAGTTACACTTACAGTCCCTGTGTATATTACACTATGTAATAATCAGAAAACTTACAGAAATATTATATATGTTGTAAGAGTTTATAAAAAGATATTGTATAATTAACAGTCAGCACACAAAACTGGTATTCAATATAAGTAACACACATTGATACCAGAAACAAGCAAATAAACTCCACAAGTTTACTGAAACAAATGTTTTTGTTTATTTTCAAATGGACATTATCAGGTTTTCAACTGTTGAATGCTGAATGAAATAAGTATTTAAAAAATAATTCATAATTTAAAAAATCAAACAAGATTTTCCAGCAGAAATCTGTACATGTACAGTACAGCATTCCCAAGAATAGGACAATCACCATTAAACTACATTAGGTTGTAAGTATTGAACTTACAACCTAATATAGTTTAAATTAAACTTACTTAAAATTAAAACTACATTTATATTATGTTATTACCGCATATTATGTTTATATTAATTTAAATTACATTAAAGTAATACAGTTGACCCCCCTATAACACGGGTTATTATAGTTCGGATTCCTATATTCTTCTCTGAGTTACGGGCAAAAGTCCCAAAGTTCAGTAAACATTCCCTGTCTGTGTCGGACTACAGCATCGAATTAAATATCGATTTCGATCTTNACTTAAAATTAAAACTACATTTATATTATGTTATTACCGCATATTATGTTTATATTAATTTAAATTACATTAAAGTAATACAGTTGACCCCCCTATAACACGGGTTATTATAGTTCGGATTCCTATATCACAGCGAAAAAATTGCAACAGTATTCGTACAACATGCTAAAAAATCTCCTATAATTCGGTAAAACGTCATCGCCGACTCGTGCCGACTCGTGTCGTGACAGGATTGCACAAACCGTTGAGTTTAAACGAACAGAGGGCCTACTAAAAACCATTTATTATTTAACGTCCATAAAAATTATATTTATATTAATGATGTCTCCAAAGTTCAGCGAATTTTTCGCAAAAAAAATAATTTATCAGGAAGCATGCAAGCACCATTTGATGACAAGCTCCACGACGAAAACAAGCTTAAGCAATGGCGTAGTCGAACGATGCACGCTCGGTAAATAATCCTACAATTTTTTGTTTATAGTATAGTTTATATGGATTATTCCCAAAAAATTTTACGTATTTTGGAAATGTTGAGTTGAATTAGTCTAGAATCGATTAATTTTATGGAAGAAATCTTTCAAACAGCCGTAGTCTGTAAACTGCATATGTGCCAGGCTATGATTGGCTGGACTCCTAGAAGCTGGATTCATAAAAACAGGAACATATCTACTGTGTTATAGGGGAGTTGACTGTACTTTATTTACCAAAACGTGTAATTTCTGTAAAACAAAATCTCCCTATAGAGAATTTTTTTCAAGTTTTAACGATTTTGTTATATAGAACTTTAACTGTAAATATCTGCCAAAGTGTATGCTTACTAAGCATGCAAAACTTTTTATGTTTCTATTGCCCGTTGTTGCTCAACAATATTGAAATTAAAACATACATACATACATACATTTAAAAAAACTGAAAAGTTCATGTACAGTACCTAGGAACAATTGTGGATGGAAGTAATTTTACTCCAAAAGAATGCAATAGACTACTATTTTGTATCTAGCTTTTTTAGATTCTATTATTCAACGTTCTTATCCAGAACATCAAACTTCGAATTTACAAAATGATAATCTGATATGTATTATTCTATGGCTCGAAGACCTGGACATTATTAACTGGTAACAAAGAAGAGAAATGCTATCCTTTGGAATCCAGGTTCTCAGAAAAATATTTAGACTCAAAGGAAAGCAATAAATGGAAAATTAGGAAACATGTTGAACTTAAAGACACAAACAAATTATTGAAATCAAAGCTGACTGCATCAGGTGTCTTGATTACGTTCTCAGAATGCCTGAGAGAGGAATCCAAGAAAGACCTTCATGAGAAAGGTAGAAAGTAAGATATCTATGGGAAGACCACAGTGTAGGTGGAAAGATGGCTTCAAAAACAACTTCACAAAACTAGGTGTTGACTACAAGAAAAGAGCTAAAGATCAAGAGAATTATAAGGGAGGCAAAAACTGCATCAGTTGTCAAATGCTAATGATTGGTTGATTGTTAGCATAATAATTTTTATTACATTTTTGTTAAAATTAATAATTGCTAAATTTTCTTCAGATTTGTTTGGAACTCTAACAGCTGTTCATAGAACTGTAGGACCTTTATAAAATGAACTTACTGAGTACGAAAAAGTTTTTCCTCTTTCTGTCTGGTAAGCACCAAGAGGGCCTTTAATCTCATTCACTGTGAGTATGGTTAGACCCACAATTCAAGCAGCTGAGTGGTGAGGGATGGGCAGGGCTGGCCCGAACAGAAGCAGGGCCCAGTGCAAAGTTAACTTGCGGGGTCTTAAAACAAATTTCTTACAACAAAATAATAATTTATTGCATTTTGCTATTTATTACATTGCACAAATTGATATAGTAAGGAATACATGAAAATAATAAATAATTAAATTATTTTAATAAAATTAAGATTTCAATCACACAAAAAATCATTAATAAATTAAACAACAAGACTAATTGCTTCATATACTTATAAAATACAATTTGGTATGCAACTTACTAGAATAAGGTTACAATATCTAATTTTTGTTTCATTTTCTTACATGTTTTATAGCAAATTCATTGATATCATCATCATAATTTAGTTTTTTGGCTAATTCAAATTCGATAGATAAAATGGCTAAGGAGGTAAATCATTCTAAACTGATGCTAGATCTCAAGTAATTTTTTATTATTTTCAATCTTGAGAAAGATTGCAACTGTAATTGGTAAGGTTAATATAATTTTCAGAACAGTAACAAAATTTGGATACAATTCAAATAAACTATTGTTAAATAAATATTGTAATATTGTGATCCTGGAAGGCAAAACTCGACAAATTTTGATTTCATTAAATAAATCAGTGTGCCAGTCTCTAAATTTCATCATTTCTTTCTATTTTATTCTTCAGTTTTGACCATTCTTTTGTTCCGGAGAAAGGTGAAGTAATTTGTAAAAAGCATGATTGGTCTTTCAGTGGTCCTCCTCTCTTGTCAACGAAGAATGATATGCGTCCATGTGACATGGATAGCATATCATCGGTCATATAACACCATCAAAAAAGGGGGAAACAATGGTCATCCCCTAATCTTTTCTTTCGCATGTTGTGAAATTTATAACAATTGATAATTATTTTTGTTCTAATTTGTTTCTCTAAATTATTTTAAATCAATATTACTAAAAATTCGGAAAGGGATCCGTAAAATCGGAAAAATAGGTGAAATTCCTTTACAACGTTGTTTGATATACAAACAATCTCAGTGTCGCATTTACATACATCTCCCAGATGTGGGTCCAAATGGCATCCTGTCTGACAGCTAACAACTACTCTTTACAAGCGTAAGTGATTTTTCAAATTGCAATTTGCATGCATAGTGATTGACTCAAAGCACCCAACCTTGCTTTGGATTGGTTGATGTAAAATGTGTGCTAACTGTGTGATAATATTCAAATGTATGTATATTCAGATTAAAACAAAGAAAAAGAAAATGAAACCATTTTGATTTTGCAAAATCAGTCAGCAGCATGGGCCTTGTGCACTTACACCATTCGCACCCCCTCAAGCCAGCCCTGGGGTTGGGTCTGTATGTATTTGGGACAACCTTTGAAAATATATTGTAGGATAAATGGAACAAGACAATGCAACACATGGGCAATCTGCCAAGGTATTCCTCCCAAGAATTCTATGGGAAACTGATCCCTACTTAGATGTTAGTTGAGTTAAGAAAACTTTACTTGGACAGTCCATTAGTGAGGCATTAACCTGCCTTCAATTTATCATTATTCACTGTTTTTATCCAACTGGTCAGTGGCGGGCTCACTGAATATATATCTCCTTGCTTTTAACCCTTTTGTGAATGTGACTGAAATTGTGTGAGGCTTTGTACAGGGTCCTCAACATACTTAAAAATGTTTTATTATAAAAAAAGAAATAAAATAGAGCAAAACAAAAAACGTCATTCGTTCATTCACTGAGTTTATTTTATAAACAGTGTAAGTCCTAAGATTGAAATCTCTGGTAGGATTGGAATTCGGCATCTGATTAAATGTTGATGTTGCCACTCCTGTGATCTAAGCTGGGTTTGCATTACACCTAGCAACAAGTGACCATTTAGAGGATAAGGACAGGACTCTGAAACCAATTGGGATGGTTGATCAAAAGACCACATTAATAAAATCCTGTGTTTTGAGGACACAAGAGTGCCTTCTCTACCAAAAGTTTTTTCACCTAAGCCTTTTCCACAAAGTCCATTTTCCTCCAAAAAAAGTGCAGTTCTCTCTCCATCAAAAGACAAGTTCCTTCTTTCGTTTCTACTCAAAGTCCATTCTTCATTCTGCTTGTGGAGTTCTATGTGTTTCCTGAGAAACACACAGAACTCCACAAGCAGAATGAAGAATGCATGACAAAAGCACAAGCATTAACATTGAGGTCAATCCTGCTCTATGCTCCTTTTGGTTTACATCTCTCTGTGGATCCAAGAGACTCCATTGAACAAAGACAACCCTGGAACCATCAAAGCAACTGTAAACTTTTGGACTTTTATGGAACTGAACCCATCAAGGAAGCACCTAGAGTTTTGTAAGCTGTCTTTCATCTAATAAACGAGTTGTTTGTAAATGTCCTCTAGACTGCATCTGCAAAATCACACATATACATGATTTCACCCTCATTATTAATCATCATATTATGATTTAATCTTAATGATAAATTGACCATAGCTAAAAGTAGCATAGAAAACGATTATGAACAAATTTACTTAGTACATATTGATCCTCATAGTTACAATATGCTAATTTCATAGATACGTATATAATATTTGAAATCATAATAAATACATGTAAGCCAGTTTTTATGTCAGATGTTCTGTACAGTATATATGAGTAATGTAATTAAGTGCTTCTGCAGGATAGAGCCAGAGGCAGGAACGTCAAAATCACATGACAGCTACAGCCAATTACCACGATTCATTCTTACTTCTAAGTGCATCTCAAATTTGACTCAATTCCAATCTTTATGTTACTACTAGGTAGCCTGACAGCTCAATTAATGTTAGCTCACTTAAAATTAAAATTTTAAAACTTTTTTGAAAAGCAGGCAAATTTATAAAACAAAAATTTGTGAAATTACTAAAAAAAAATTTAAATAAATTTAAACTTGATGATCTTTTCTGCAAAACAACACTAAAACAATTTCTATAGTTATTTTTTTGTTGTTTAAACACTATGTAGTGTAATAAATTCAAACACTTGGCATTCTTTCATCTTTATTTTCTACATAGTGTTTAAGCAACAAAGATTTACAACACAGTTTCGGATTATCAAAAAATTTCTATAGTTTTATTGCAAAAGAAAAAAAAATTTACACTTAATTAAAAGATTGTAATTAAGAGTTTAAAAAAATGCAG
>NW_019384787.1:526651-543680 GCF_000671375.1 Centruroides sculpturatus | reverse complement strand
TATGTATTTTTATTATTACATATAAATAAACATAATAAGAAAGTATAGTCTATATTTTTTATTTTTTGGAGGTTTCCAGAATGAATTAATCAAATTCCCATAGAAACCTATGGTAAATCGATAATCGGTTAACGAACAATTCGGATAACGAACAAAGTCTTGGAACGGATTATGTTTGTTAACCGATCACCCACTGTAATTTGTTTTAAGACCAGGTGTCCATGGAAATGTCCAAAATTTACAACTTTTCGGTCACCCTCTTCGAACTGGAAAAATGTCTGTCTTTATTACATCTAATATTACGAAGAAATCAGTCCACACTGTACTTGGTTAAGCTTTTAAGTAAAATTTCGGCTCTTTCATCAGGGTTTTATTTATGTCCCCAATTCCCTAATCGTTTAATTATTTAACTACTTCTTAACCACTCGGCAGTGAGCGAGACATATATCTGTGAAGGGCAATCATGTGGCAGTAGTGAGGGACGAATATATATGTCAAATTCTTTTGGGGGTGGTATCACCAAAAACTAGTCTAAAACTACCATGAAAAAAAATTCACATAAAAAATGAATTATGTAACAATAAAAACAGACTTTTGTCTACTAGACATAACATTTACAAAATCTTTTTCCGAAATAGTAATGAGAAAAAAACACGTGGAAAAATACTTTAAAAATTTTGCACGTTTATTCTCCACTACTAAGGGTTAGCACCATACCTGACTATTCCACTGTTGAAAGGTTAAGTAGAAATAAGTTAAAACCAGTTATTTTGTATTTGAACATTTGTAGTCTTGGGAAAAAAGTGGAAAGACAAATCTTTATGACAAACGAATACATAAATCGTAAATTTAAGGAAAATAAATTCTAGAGCTTTTTCTGTACCTCGTGCATTGCTCTCATTCATTAAATTTAGTTGTAAATGATGCTGCCAAATTAACAGTTAATTTTTTAACATTGTACAAGAATTGTACACGTTTGTTTCTACATCCCTTTTTCTACGTTTTTTTTCTACATCTGGACATTAAGGGGTTAATTAAAGATGGGACATATGAAATCGTAATATCACTGGTTTAAAATTAAAATCCATAAGTAATATAAGATGGGAGAGCGGAATAAAAATATCAAATATTTTAATGGATTTTTTTTAAACTCCTGTCAACTATACAGAAGTATCATAAAAACATACCAGTAAATTCTTATTGGTTGGGTTAAGTTATAAATCTACTCATGATTCACATAATCGGGTGAGGGCAGCCAAATATCTATCAGGCAGGCGGCTAACAACCCAGAACCAGTCCTGGATAGAATCATTGGAAGTGTTATACGTGTGTAGCTTCCACTAGCTAAACTGGGTGAGGTTGGTGCTCTGTAAAGCGCATGCGCAAATGAGTATAATCTGGCTGTTTGGAAGCTGACAATATAGCGCTTCCATTCCGCCACTGATATTCGAATATACAATAGCAATCTTATCATTTTTTTCACATATAGTATAAAAATTTGTAATAAGATATATAATGCGGTTATAATAAAATATTAATTTTAATTATATGAAAATATTCGCACAATATGTATTTATTTTTTAGAAAATACAAGGGAAGCAGTGCTTCCACCGCTTCCAATGATGGCACACCACTGCCAAATAGAAGCTTTTTAGAATTTTGTGTTTACACAACTGTAATATTGTCAATTAAAATTCAACAAGGAAGATATTTAGTTTTGATTCCTGAATTTCTTTTCTAGAATTTTATTTTTTAACCATTGATATATAAAATAACACATTCAATTAAAAATGTAATTAATTTTACAAAATATTTTCTAAAAATATTATATTTTAAAGTTTAATCACAATGATAAAAATTATTCAATTAAAATATGGGAAGTAGCTGAATTTTAATATATTTCACTTTATTTGGTTAAAACAGATATATCCAACATCATTTGTTTACATATGCATATCCATACTTCTCTTAGAAATGAGCAAACATATCAAACCTTAAAAATTCAACATTTGTTAAAGTACTTGATGTAAATTAAAGTATTGTATGTCAAATGTACTGTATTTGTTCCCAACGGAAAACTTGCACTAAAACCACAACATTAGCTTATTGCATGACAAAATTTTATTATATAACCAGATAATTAATATTTCAAATGTCAATCCTGTTTCAAGTTGTCCTATTCATTTATTCATTCATTCAAAACCAGCTGCAACTTTTCCATAGGATTATAAAAAGCAATACATGATGTTATAGTCATTTCTCAATCAAAATATGAAAGTTACAGCTAAACTATTTTATATTTAAAAATTAATTATTTTCCATGTAACTACATTCCAAACATTAAAAAAAAACAACTTTCCTAAATTAATTTAACTGTCTGAGAACTTTGTAAAGAGAAAGTTTAATTAAAAGATGTAAGAAACCTCATGAATAAAGGAAAAAGTTTGACAACTTACTAAACTAGTAATCTTATTTTATACTATTTAAAAAAAGTCAATAAACTAATTCTCATCAGAATAATAAAATATAGCAGTACTTAACATTTATTCAGTTATAGAATTTAACATTTACCAAAATACATTTATATAAACAGAACAGCATAAAGAATGCACATGTAGATATTTACCAATTGGTCGGGCATCGTCCGTAAAGTCATCTATTGATTCTGCATCGGAAAACAGGTCTGAAAATATAAAAATTAACATCTGTTATTTATCAAAACAATACATTTTAAGTAATCATCATCCATTTGTCATTAACTCATAAAAATTTTTTAAAAATTCAAAATTATAAATTTTGGCAACAATCCACTTTTAAAAAATAATTCATCAAGAACATATTTTTTAAATTTGATAATAAATTTAATTGTGTAAATTTTTTCAAAAATTATTCTTAAATCACAACAACAATCAGCAAAACAAAAAATTTTACCGTAACTAACATTTTCTTCCATTTATAATGGACATTGCCACATTTAGCTGATAGAACTTAAATGAAAGATCAAAAATTTTTAATGTATTAAACCAGTATTTTGACAATTGGTATTAAAATCATTCTTATCCAAATTGTTCCCATTTTGATTTTATTGGCAATACAGTTGTATCACAATAAATATTTACACAACGTTGGAAAAAATAATGTCATTTTATTTAACTACATATACCATTGACTTATAATGTTATCTGATGTGAGATAAGTTTATCTAAATCAATATTAAAAAATTAAACAGATTATAAAATGAATATTAAAATCATTCTCTAGGAACTTGTTTTATTTTTAATGTTGACATAATTAATATTGATAGCAGACTTTAAACTAGGTAATATAAGGAAGCCAATCGATGATATAGGGTAGACTCTATTGAAATTTCCTATTTTTATAACAGCTATATTTCAAATTACTTCATAGAAAATATGTGATTTTTAGTTGCTATAAATATTAAATTTCATTTATTTGTAATAAACTATATATTTTGCAGGAGTACAGTTAAAATAATTACATAAAACTTTAATTACTCAAATATTTACAACAAAAATGTTAACAAACAACTCTACAAAAACCCAACACATTATAATACTAAAGCCAACCACAGCCATATGTCATTGGGCTATATAATGGCTATAATAATAATAAATTACCAAACATTAATCTAAATTATTTAATTAAAAAAATTATAATTATTAAATTTATTATGAGATGGTGACTAATGCCTCCCTTTAGTATCAAATTGTTTGGCAATTTATTATTATTATAGCAGTTATATAGCTCAATGACATATGGCAGTGGTTGGCTTTAGTACAAAAATATTATTTAAAGCTTTTTGGTACAACTGAAATCCAAATCAGAATTAAATAATACTCAATTATGTATTTATTCAATTTTTAGTCAAATCGAAAAGCTTCCAATTAAAAAAAACAATTTCATTTGATTTCTAGTTATTTATTCTTAACAAAAGTATTTTAATTAAATAGGATTTTTGAGATTGTTAACTTTTGGTTATAAAGATAAGTAATCAAAAGCTAACTTACAGTAATATTGCAACAAGAATATCAGATAAATATTAATAATAATATTCATATTTTACAGCAAATAAGATACAACTTGCAATATACAGTAGAACCTCGATTATCCGGACTAATTGGGGATGAAGGTAGTCCGGATAAGGAAAAATCCGGATAATGGAAGCATATACTTTAATTTGTCTTTTAATGATAATACAACACGTTTTCTTTTCGATGACATATCGGTAATATTAAAAGTAAATACTGTATTTAAATAGTGATCAAATTTTCAAGAAACAAACGTTCGTATCGAATTTGGACTACTACTGACCAACGCTACCAGACTACCTATTGTTTAAAAGGCCTTCTGGTGGCGCAAGAAGACGGATTTTATAAAATAAAAAGCAGTTGAACTGCATTTTTATGAATAAAAATTTGACAAACTATTTATCGTTTTATGACGAGTAAAACTTTTTCGTCGCGTTCACGGCTTTTAAGTAATGCATAAACCTTCCAGGCGCGAGGCCCTTCGGACCGCGAGGCATAGGCGGTGGCCCACGTCGTCCATGCCTTACGCCGCCCTTGGTTATAGAAATGATGTAATTTGAATATAAATTATTTATAAATACGTATGTNCGTTGTGGGAAATCGCGTTATAGGAGACACCAACTTAATACAAAAACTGGGATTCGGTTCTAAACAGAGAAAAACTTGGCCTTTGAATGGCGTTTTTGAATTTTTCAAACAAACCATTGCTAGCCACGAATTTAACACTGGTTTCATCAGCTGACGACTGTCCCATTTGTTTTAAATAATCAAATATTTTTAAGGCTTTGTGTTTAAGTGCAGTTTTATTTAAAGGCAGCTGTTTCTTTTTCATATCTTCTACCCATAATATTAACGCTTGTTCCATTTTTTCCATTATAGGTGCTCTCAGACGAGCAACATTTTTTGCAAGAATAGATGATCCGGATGCGACCAAATTTCTGATCTTTTCTCCCAATTGCTTAATCGACCGAATAGTCAACTCATTTAAATTAAAGTGCCTACCAATATTAGCTATCCACTCTTGATTTTTAATTTGATCCAAAATTTCTATTTTTGCTTGAAGAGTTATAAATTTCCTTTTTAATGACAGTCCTTTCTTTTCATTCGGCATTGTTATGGCTAAAATTTTTTCAATCAGTTTTGTGGACAGTAAAAATCACAAAAAATAACTTCCTTTCACTATGTTGTTAAAAATATAAACCCAATAGAAGTTTATACTGTATTTTGGACCATTTTTGCAGTCCCCACTTATTGAAAGAGTATAAATGATCGAAAATTTAGTGATATATTTGAGTGTTTACGGTAACTGATGCACATCTGTCTAGAAACCAATCTTCCCCTGAAACTTTCAAGGGAATAACACGCCAAAGTCGACAAACAGCTGTTTTCAAAGACTTTTAGCTCTGTATACCGAACTGTGGCTTGTATCACGTGATCTGTTGCGATTTTTTCTGTTATGTGAAGATAATTCATTTCTAATTATCGTAAACTGCATTGTAAGAAAATTTCCACACTTTTTCCAACTGTGTTGGAGCAAAAACGCGTTGTAAAGGTACCGCGTTGTAGGAGGCCTACCTGTATATGCATATTAAATTCTATCAAAAGTTATGAAAACATCAAAAAATGTTAATGTTGGAAGTGAGGATGATTTTTGAAAAAATGTTCAAAACAAATATGTTTATTTTTTTGTAAACTAAAAATTTGTACAAGTAAAACAAGTTTTGTAACTTGGATGCTTTTTCAGATATTATGGGGTAGGGGCCATATCTCCTAAAGCAAAGGTCCAATTTTCCTGAAAATCTCTAGAAACATTTCTCCCTAATATACAAACTCCCTCCAAAATTTCAGAAATTTTTGGCAAAAAGGCACAGGAGTTAGTAATCTTCAAGATGGGTGAAAAAATCATGCCTTCCATATACACACAGAAAAAAACCCTAACTTTTTTGCATCTCTTGATGTTTACAAGGTTCTGAGTCTGAAAATGTAAAAATCTTGGAGTAATTTTTTGACCAATTGCCATACTTTTCCTGTTAGTTATCAGCTAGAAAAGTAAAATCTGATTGGGGTTCATAAATTTAATGTTCTTTTATTTGTATTTCTTAAAGTTATCATACTAGAAAAAGAGGCAGAGGAAAACCAGACAAAAGATGGAAGGATTGCTTAGCAAAGGACATGGAGTTGAATGATGTTATGACAGTAAACAGAACAGAATATAGAAAATATATATCCACTGCAGAAATAACACTATCTAAAGTGAAATCAATTATTTCTTCAGCATTAACTTAAGAAAACATTATTATTTTAGCCAACATACTTCACCCTTACTAAAGTCCAAAATTAAAACTGGAAGAGAGACCTTGCAACAAAGCACGGGGTGTCCATAAATCTAAATGAAACAAAAATAATAGAGAGTCTACAACGAAAATCACTTAAGAACACTTGAAACATTGGAAATATTCAAGGCCACATTTAGAAATAATTGTATTAATCATAAAGACTTAGAATTTCTATCTAATGCTTGGTGATCATTTTTCAATAATCCCAGATTAATTATACATAAAAATGCATACAAATGTGAAATTCCTGTTGTGCATGTTATTTGTATTTTATTTTTTCATTTATTTTTTAGTTTTATTAGGTTTATTTTTATTGGGCTGCAATTTAAAAATTGTAGACCTATAAATTCCCACTGTTGTCCATCCATCTTTCCTTAATCTTGAGAATGGAGTTAGATGAAAGCCAAGACAAGATATGGAAACCTTAGGAACAGGAGACTCCAATTAACTATATAGGAACTTCTGATGCAAACGGGAAGTCACGTTATTTTAATTCAAAACTTTTTTCCTAAAAGCAGTTAATAGATGACCAACATGACACTATTGTTAAAGGAAAAGTATAATGTACAGGGGCAAGCCACTACACAAGTATGAGATAGTGAGCATATATTTTAAATTAAATAAATTAAAAATATGATTAAAAATTGAAGCCCAGCATTGTGATTATTGCACAATAAATGATTGCTCATTATATTTTATATATTCAGTTTATCATTAATTTAATATGTACTATACTTATTCAAAAATATTTTTATGTATACAAAATTACAATATTTAAAAAAAATCTTATAAATAATGTCATTGAATGTTTGAAAAATTCCAATTTGAAAATTTGTACTTTGAAATCTGAGGCAGGTTTATAAAATAAACCAAACATGTTTGTTCCATAAACTCCTTTGATGGAAAAGTATGTATAATTTTCATTTCACTCATACTGAAACTTATTATTATTAGACTACTGAACCTCTTCAGTTTCCAGTAAACATGTAAATGACTTCACAAATATTTTTGAATCAACCTGATTTCACTTTCACATTGAACAAGTTTGTTTTCTAATCAGAATGTGTCAAAGCTGGAAAACATGTACATTCTGTTTGATGCATTCTGATTACAAAATGAACTTGTTCAACCTGAAGCTGGAATCACGTGGATTCTGAAAACGTTTGTAAAGTCATTTATTTACAATTTATTTACATGTTTATTGGAAACTGAAGATATTTAGTCTATTGATTATTATTTTAGATTTTTTTCCTATTAACTTCACTACATGAAAAACTCTTATTTGTACAGTTTGTTTTCATATTAGATGAAGGCTAAATCCTATTTCAGTAAATGATGTTTTAATTTGAAAAACAATATTCTTATTAAATAATTTATAGTATAAAAAGAATCTTAATGAAACTTTCATTAAATTGATCATTCAAATAATTAAGATAATATATAAGATAATCCATAGATTTAATGTAACATTTTTAAAATATTCTTTACTATTTAAAAATATAATATACTATTAATACATAATAATAAGAAAGCTATATCCTAATTCAGAGGGGTCTCATAAGATTGCATACTATATTTCAGGTTGTATAGATATATTCATTCAGCTAAATGTATAAAAATTTCAGAACATATCTTTATTGAAAACAAAAACTTACTGAACTTATTGAAAAACACTTCTATCAAAGCTGAACATAGTTTAGATTGAACAATACCTTACTTTTTCAGCAACACTCATTATTCAAACATTTTCAATTCCTTTCATAGGCCTGTGTCAGGTTTTAAATGTATAAAACTTCACTATACAATGATGATTTAATAGAAGTATGATATATCAGATACATAGGTGCAACAAACAGATCATTAACACAGAATAAAACAACATAAATGTAGTATTAGTAGAAATAAACTCACTACATCACTGGCCCAAATAGCAAGCAAGCCCAGTGTCAGCATGCTAGAACCAAGCAAAAGTGTAAAAAGTTTGAGACTCATTAGCTGAAAAATCAGCAATGAGTAGCTTAACTTTCCTGGCAATATTTAAAACTGTGTGGCACTATCTGTTGTCATATTTTAATAACAAAACTTTTTATCTTTAATCATTGTAAAATGACAAAAAGCTTAATTTTGAGGGTAGGAATGTGTTTTATAAAAAAACAATGCTAATGAGTAAAATTGTCATTAAGTCTGACCCTACTCAAAATATTATAATACACAACCCCCTTTGTCTCACCCAATACAACCTTTAAATTAACCACCAAAAAATAGCATCAAATCCCAATTATACAAACCTACCTGCAAAATTTCAGAAATTTTCAACAAAAAACTCAGGCATTACTAAGCTTCAAAGAAGGTGAACAAAATCATGCCCCCACACAGGAAAAACTCTGAATTTTTTTTTCTTGCATTTTCTTGCATTCCAGAAAAGTAAAACAATAGAAACATACAAAAATATTCCTTACTTATTAGTATACATTAATCTATATACTAATATATAAAGTGAGAATGTTTGTTTGTTAGAAGTAAACTCAGGATCCACCAAACCAAATTTTAAAATTCTTCTGCTATTGGAAAGCTTATTCCTTCCAGATGAACATAGGTTACATACTAGTTTCATATTAAAAAATGAAAATACAGGAGAATGATTTTTTACTGCTGATTTGCTTCACATTGTTGTTTGTATAATTCATTCAAGGTTTATTGTAATGAACACAATACTGATAAAGGTTTTTTGTGGATAGTTATTCATTCAACGTTGTGGATATCATTCTAATGTTCAGTAAGACAAATCTGTAATCTTCTTGTCACGGCCCCAATGTAAAAAAAATGTTTGCATCGCTATCTGACTGTTGTAATGGAACCAAATAAACTCCCATTTTTTCTAGTGTGGAAAATACATCTCTGTCATTGCAGAGGATATTTGCAAGGTTATCTGAAGTTTAATAGACAGTATAACACAATATTTCTTAAAACATTTGGTGATGTGTAATGAGATGGTCCCTAGGTATGGAATGGAGGAAGTTATAAATGTAAGCTTCTCTCTTTCTGCAATCAATGCCAGAATGATATACATAAGAACAAGTGCACTACAAAATTTTCTAGGAGTGTCATGGAACTGTGTGTCAATATGGAATAAGACTTCACTGCTAATACAAATAATTGTTGACAAAAAAGTTACTTTTATCTGAGAGATATTATTTATCAAAAGATTGGAACCCTGTAATAAGTCTACATTGGATATCCAAAGAATCTGGTTGAACGTCAATGTCGACATCTCTTGTGGTATGAAAGGTTCCAAATTATCACTTGGAGACAAGGAAAGAACAATCAGTATTTGTTATTTTACAAAGAATTTAGATAACAATTTTTAAAAGTTTGGGCACTTAACATCTATGTCACCATAGTATTATCTATTTGCCGTAATTCTAAATTTATTAATGGCATGTAAATGTTTATCTTGTTATTTTATCTAATTTTATTGTTTTTATTTATTTATTTATTTAGTATATGGCTTTACATGACACAAAGCGTAACAAAATGGAGCAATACAAAATTAGAAATGAAACAGGAGAATAAGAAGCAGTTAATCTATATACAATTAAACAATTATAAAACTGTACAATTATGTGACTGCACATATACACAAGAATATAAAGAGTGTTCAGAGCTGTAGATCCAACCTGCTTATCCACTTTACGGCTTCTGAGGTGGACATTAGTATGTCACTCCATTCTCCCAGATAAGCCTGCAGTCTACACTCACGTGCAATGTGCTCAACAGTCTGACGTGGAGCACCATGGTCACACTCCAGGCTTGGAACCTTCTTCCATTTGAACAAAGAGTCTCTACATCTGCCATGGCCTGTCCTGACACGGTTTAATACGGTCCATGTTTTGCAAGGTAAGTCGAATCCCTGGACTTTTTCTCCACGACAGAACAAACCACGCAAGTGGGGCCCGTTCCTGTTTCCCAGCAGTTTTTCCACAAATTTTATTGTTATTTTGTACTAATTTATCTCTATGTGCATGCCATTCTTGTATTAGTAAAGTTTAATTCCATTTTGAATATTTAACATTGCCTTTTTAAAATTTATCATAATGTTCCAAAGTTGTGTTCTTCACCCGAAGATGACATTGATAAAATGTTGAAAGTGCTTGCTAAGATGCTATAATAAAAACTGTTTAATGCCAATATAGCAATCTCTTGCTTTAATGGTTATCATCTTATATTTTCAGTTTCAATTCGTGCAGTTTGAGTAGTAGTGAATCAAGGTCTATAAACACAAAGTCAGGATACGAATGTTCATTATAGAGCTGCCATATTGGTTCCTTAGTTCTAAGGCAGGGATGCACAACTTTTCTGAAGAAGGGTCAGGTTTATTGACCAGAGGGCCAGACCTCCAGAAGATTAATGTGATGACTGAGAGTGGATGCTGGCTTAATGGTAGATGTTGAAACAATCAGCAGATTTTCCAAATTCTTGTTGGTTAACCTGTTTTTGCACTTGTTTAAATTCATAAGTGAAAATGCTCTTCACATACATAAGTACTGCCAAACATGCTTGCACAAAATCAAGCATTGTCTTTCAGTTTTGGAAATGATTTATCTGGCAGTTCTTTGTAGAATGTGAGGAGATTAGAATTTTTGAACTGTGATTTCAATTCATCACTGCACTGGATGTCTATCAACTCAAGTTGGACATCTGGNAATAAGATACAACTTGCACTGTACTGTATTTCAAAAAACTGGTTATTTAATTTTAATTATATCCGACTCACCAAATAAACCATATCCAGTTCATAAACCAGCAGAAAAAATTCTTTCTACAAACATTTTCGTCTATAACAAAGTTTACATTTACATAAAATACTAAATTAAAACTAATTTGTACAATAAAATAATAAAAATTCATCAATGGTAGAAGTTAGACTTGAACAGACAAATTAAGCTGTTGTCTTCATGAAACATAATATTGATTTTTACTAAATTTAATTTTTCTATTAGTTATCTTTATGTTGAAATAAGTAAGCTTCAACTCATATTAACCTTTTATATTCTGTTGTGTAGACTATCACAATTTTACAAAATTCAATTCAGATGACAACTTAATTTGTCTGTTCAAGACTAACTCCAACCATTGATTAGTTTTATTATTGTACAGTAGAGCCTCGAAAACTCGGCACTCCGGATTACTCGGCCACACCCTGCCAGGGCAAAAAAATCCTTAGTTAATTAATTTTCATTATAGACAGCTTTATAAAAGTATAAAAGCTCTCATAAAATATTTTTCTGAGGTCTGTCTTATCAGGTAAATTACTGTACAGTGTATTCATTAATTTTCATTTTCACGTAGTAAAGGCTCTATGCCTTCATAAAGGACGTACTTTTCCTTTGTTTAAGGGTATTTGGGCAGTTTATTCTCTGTTGTACTCTCAAGAAAACTATACATACAAGTACAGTATAATATTTTCTGAGGAAACACGCATACTTATCCTTTTTTAACCCCATTCCCGATAACCCGGCATTTTCACAAACTCGGTCACCCTTCGGTCCATATTAGGCCGAGTTTTTGAGGCTCTACTGTATTGCATAAATTTCATTAGTTTTAATTTAGCATTTTATGTAATTGTTAAGATTAAGTCATAAATTTAACCAATAATTTCTTATTGATAGAACCAATGTTATATTTTCCATAACATTCATGGAAATATTTAAAACTGCATGTGTGGCACCATGTGTTATGATATTTTATTAAAACTATTTTTTACATTTTTGATTATTTTAAATTGGCAAAATTTTGAGGATAGGGATATAATTTTATAAAACAATTGTTAATGCTAATAACAAGTAAAGCTGTCATTAAATCTAACCCTTCTCTAGATATGACACATAACATAACTCCCCTTTATCTCCCCACCCTGTCAACCTTTAATCATTTAAACCTTTAAAATTTAATAGCATCAATCCCCTAATACACAAACCTCCTTGCAAAATTTCAGAAATTGTCAACCTATCATAACCTAACTAGAAACCAAGCTAAGTCCCTAAGAAAAAGAAATAGATGTGTATCTATATTATATTTATTTACAAATTTATATATATATATTTGTCTTCATGCAAAATTAAATTTATCTCTACATATAATTAAATATGTGTACATTGAATATAAAATAAGGTCTGTAACAATAGAATCCATAAAATTCAAGAGATAACAAATAATAAAGTAAAAAGTTAATATTCTGTTTGTTGCCATAGTAACAATTTCAAATAATCAGAATAAGAGTTCAGTTATCAGTTTTATTAAAGTAACTGTAATATTGCTTTAAACAATAAATAAAATAAACCATCAAAATGCAATTGTTGACAAATGGTGGAAAATCTAGAAAAACCAGGACATTTTTTAGCAAGAGAGTTACAAATTTCCCAAAATATGGTGAATGGAATGTCAAATTGGTATCATAAAACATTATCCATTTCTCGAAAGCCAAGTTTCAGTGGAAAATGTGGTGCTGGAAGCTTACAACTCAACCAGAAGATAATCAAAGTCATTTCTAAAAATCACAGTACAGTGGTACCTCAGGATACAAATGTCCCAGCATACGACATGAAATTCGAACATATTTTTGCTTCACGATACGAACAAAATCTCACCATACAACGTTACATTAGTTTGCAGTGCCATTTTTTATTCACTTCTGTTCATCGATCTCAGTCCTCGTGTTTGCTTCGTCGTGGAAGGATCTCGCTCGATAAAGGAAATCTTGAGGTATTATTAGAAAGTGACTGATTTTATTGAAAAGAAACATCCCAAAAAGGTTCACAATAGCCGTATTGCTGTTCAGAATAATGACATTTTTCCTAAGTCATTTTAGAAACATTTTAAAAAGTAGGCAAAGCCAAACCTTTTTGGATAGATATTTTACCAAGCGACCTCTATCCAGTGAAAGTGCTGATGGAAGTGAAGGAAAGAAAGAAAAAGCAGTGAATAAAAATTTTAAAAATATATATAAAACAACACTAATTTTTTAATCTTTTCTAAGTTACTTTTAAGTTTTTGTTATGTTGTGTAAGTTAAGTTTTAGTATCATTTCCCTTCTCCCTCTCTTCCACCACCAGTTTATACCTCCACAGTCGTCTATCCTCAAAGGTAAAGTGCAAATATAGCTACATTTTTTTTTATCAATTATTATTCTATTATGGTTATTTATACATTTACAACTACAAAATGCATTTTTCAGTGTTTTCCTTACTATAGTTATTTTTTTTTAATGTACAACTTAGCTTTAATTTGAGTGTGTTTTTCGTGTTGAAACGAATTATTTGGTTTTACATGTAATCGTATGGGGAAAAATGATTCACCTTACAACATTTTCATGATACGATCTCAGTTTCGAAACAGATTAATTTCGTATCCTGAGGTACCACTGTATATCAATGAGAGCTAAAGAAAAAAACGTGTGAAAATAAACAATAATGGTTTAAAGGGCTAAGCAGCATGCAGATATGAGATCACATTAAAAACAAAAAATTCCTGAAATGACTGAAAAACAAAAGATAATTAAAACTAAAGCTCAAAAATTGTATTATTTAATTGGCAAGAAGAATGTATGTTTGGTTTTAGACGATGAAACATAGGTAATGTAGCAGTACAAACAGCAAAAGACATTAAAGAGTTTTCTCTGAAGTGGAAAATAACAGTCACAATGATTGAAAGAAATACTGTCAAAAATCTTATGAAGAGCATTTGAAAAAAATGGAACAAATTTAAATATTATAATTATTTAAGTCTTAAATGTATTTTAGAAAACAAACTTTTATGTAAAAGTAAATCTTTCTGATTACATTTGAAATAAAGTTAATACTTTTGAATTTTACAGATTTCTATCTTTACAGTCCACTTTATGTTAAAACAAATAAACTCTTTCTTACAATGATATGTCATTTGCAATACTTTGAATAATGTTTGTGATTTACTCTTTTTTTTCAGATCATCTTATTGTGAATGATTTCTTAATATTAACAGCTTATTTTAATTTGTTTAAATATAAATGTTAGAGGTATATTGCATAATATTTTATATTATACTTTATTGAATTTTGTATAATTGGGCAGCAATTTGAAAATATCGTAGACCTATAAATTCCTACTCTCCTTGTCTGTGTCTTTCCTTAATCTCAAGAATAGAATTAGATAGATAAAAGCCGAGACCAGATGGAAAGCTTAGGAGTGGAAGACTCCAATTAAGCGAATGTGAACTTCTGATGCAAACCAAAAGTCATGTTATTTCAATTCAAAAATTTTCCCCTGTAAGGAGTTAGAGAGCAACAGTCATGTCATCATCTAACAGGAAAAGTATGATGTACAGGGGCAAGATACTACTTATTTGAAGTAGATAGCATTTATTTTAAATTAAATAAATTAAAAAACTATGATTAAAAATTTCAGCCCAGCATTGTGACGATGTCACAATAAATAATTGCTCATTCTATTTAAATTTTATTCTTCTAAATCTTATGACAGGTAAGTAATTAGAAAAACATTAGTTATTAAAACTTAACTGATTTAATATAAATGTATAGATTATTATTTGTGAAAAATCACTTGAAATTATAATTAACTTAAGAAAACTATGTTCAAATTGACTTAAAAAATATAGCTGAAAATCTAATATTTAAGTGTATTGATTACAAGTGTTAAAATATGCTCAATATAAATCAATTACAATTACATAAACTTAACAATAACTAATTTATAGTATTTTATAATAAACTTATCTATGGCTATAATGATAAAAAAAAAAACATTTAAAATTCAAACATGAAATTAAATATGAGTGAATTTAAATTACTAAATTTTTATTTTAATTATTGATTGTGTCACACCATTTACAAACATTAAATGTTTAAATATTTTAAACTGATTCCATTTATTTTAGATATTTAACAACCTATTGCAAATTTTTTACGTTAAAAGTTTACTTTAAAAATAAAGAAAACTTCTCTTTGATTTTATCTGTATTTCCTTATTAACTTTAGATATTATGTAAATGATATTTCATGCAATCTTAATTAAACCTAATATGCATAGTTGTTATGAATAAACTTAATGAGTTATTAAATAAATGAAAGTGAGATTAAATTAGTTTCTCCATATTATCTAGAGAATAAGAATTTATTATGAAATGTGTAGCAGTAATTGACTTACATCAGTACCTTCTTAATAAAATTCTCCAATAAAAATGATAAGTTTTTTTTATATCAGTTGGTTATATTCTTTTTAGGTCTATAGAAAAGAAACTGTGGAAGAATAAAATAGCAACAAAAAATATATAAAATGTTTTATAATAGTTATGGTAAAAATATACTTTTTTGACATAACTAAAACGATATGGACTTCTGATAAAATAATGGAAAAAGATCTTAAATCTTATCTTTATTTACATTCCATTTGATAAAATTTCAAATTTTATTTATGGAATTTCCTCTGTTAAAAATACAAAGGAGAAAAGTATATTTACAAAATAATGAGAAAATAAAAAATCAGTTCTTTATAGTTACAAGTACACAATCAGGTTTTCACTTATTCCATGTTTTCCATTCTATTTATATCACAATTCAATGAAATATTTTTGAACCATCTAAAGTGATAAAGTGATAGAAGGTGTTTGAATACTGTATGTATTAATGCAATATTAAATTTATCTTTTGATTAAAAAATGGCAACATTGTCACTATACATTCTTTTTTCATCCCTAATAATTGTTACCATTACTTATAAATTTTCAGATTTACATTAAATTACTAATACAAATGGTTACTCATAAAATGGGGTTCATTTACTATTTTAGAAATATTACCCTTCCCAACCTCTTCAACATATAAACAATCTTTGGTCTAATTTTGACAAAAATTACAATTAACTACACAAAAGAAAAAAATTTATCATCTCAAAGTATTTCATAAAATTACCCAAACCTAGAGTTGTGGGTTGGGGAAACATCAACTTATTAAAACTTATTAGTACAGGTAGGCCTCCTACAATGCGGTAGATACGTTCCTTGAAAATACTGCATTGTGGGAAATTGCGTTATAGGAGACACCAACTTAATACAAAAACTGGGATTCGGTTCTAAAAAAAGAAACACTTGGTGTTTGAATGGTGTTTTTTGAATTTTTCAAACCAGCCATTGCTAGCCACGAATTTAACACTGGTTTCATCAGCTGACGACTGTCCCATTTGTTTTAAATAATCAAATATTTTTAAGGCTTTGTGTTTAAGTGCAGTTTTATTTAAAGGCAGCTGTTTCTTTTTCATATCTTCTACCCATAATATTAACGCTTGTTCCATTTTTTCCATTATAGGTGCTCTCAGACGAGCAACATTTTTTGCAAGAATAGATGATCCGGATGCGACCAAATTTCTGATCTTTTCTCCCAATTGCTTAATCGACCGAATAGTCAACTCATTTAAATTAAAGTGCCTACCAATATTAGCTATCCACTCTTGATTTTTAATTTGATCCAAAATTTCTATTTTTGCTTGAAGAGTTATAAATTTCCTTTTTAATGACAGTCCTTTCTTTTCATTCGGCATTGTTATGGCTAAAATTTTTTCAATCAGTTTTGTGGACAGTAAAAATCGCAAAAAA
>NW_019384787.1:411275-526269 GCF_000671375.1 Centruroides sculpturatus | reverse complement strand
AACTGTGATTTCAATTCATCACTGCACTGGATGTCTATCAACTCAAGTTGGACATCTGAAGGGGCATCTTCCACTTTCACATCAAATGGAGTTGAAAAAAGTTGCAGGTAGATCTTGTATTTCTGGAATTCACCAAACCTCTCATTGAATGATGTAAGGAGGGTGTTAACTTGGTCAGAGTAATCCATCTTCATATGTGGGTATTTCTCTTTCATGACCTTGCAATGTGGAAAGTGTGTAAAGTTCTCTGATTGCACTTTTCAAGTGCAATCAGGGAACTTGAAAAGTGCTAGTTTGGTTATAAATGCATTGGTATTACTTGCCAACTGCGAAACAAGTTGCATCTTTCCCTGTAATCTCAAATTAAGGTCATTTAGATGAACAGTAATATCAGCAAGAAAAGCTAAATCACACTGCCATCTTTGTCCCTGCAAATTCCTTGTAATCTTCCCCAGTTCTTTCAAAAAAGTGATAATAGGCCCCAATAGTTCCACAAATCTATTGAAGACTGTTGCATTGCTCAGCCAACAAACTTCGGTATACCTGGGCAGGTCAGCTTAATCATCATCTATTTCTTCAAGAAATGATATGAAGAGTCGATGGTTGAATCTGTGACAGTGGATTAAGTTCACAGTATCATAGACATCTTTCAGCAGACGTTCAAATCCCAGCTTCTTTGCATAAAGTTGCTGTTGGTGAATTATACAATGATACTTGACTATATACTACTGCTTTTGCCTGTCCACAAGGTGGTTTTTCAGCATTATTTTCACTTACTTTTATGTTATTTGATGCTATTTAGATGAATAAGCAAGTTTTCTGAAGCATAAAATTGAAAATTTCCCGCCAAAATAAAAACTTCCTGATAACACTGGAAATGACGTTCTAACATCACTTATTCTATTTGATTTTTCTAAAAATCATTATAATACTGTGTATTAGACTTAAAATTGTGAGAAGCCATGGTCAATAGGGATTTTCTATTGACACTTAATCAGCAATGGATCTGTTGAATCCGCTCACTTTGTCAGTGGATGGTCTTTAAATGCTAATTTAAGAATTTGGAGACAAGACGATCGTAAAAGCATTGTCTCCCATTAGGATTCCTGACACCAGACAAGAAAAGTCGATCACATCTTGTCTTGCGATTTAATATTTATTATAAAAATTTGAGGCGATATCAACAAAATTGTTTAATAAAAATAAGAACTTGTTACATGGCACAATAGTATGGATAAATAGGAACTAAATAAGGACAAAATATTTAGGAAATAAGATTACACACAGTTGCTACATATGTTAACATTATAGGGGCCGCAAAACGCATTTTTGCATTTCATGCAACGTGTTTTGTCATTCGTTGAGTTAGACATAAATAGCATATTTTACGCGGATTTGATGCAGAATGAGTAGGAGCTTCTACACTGGGCACATCACCTAGAATATCCTGTATTATGGTTTTGATATCATGCCTCAAAGGCGCTGTCTGTAACTGCCGTTGTAGCCAGGGCTCCATGAGTTTGTCTCCCATCTTCATAAAGAAATCTCACCGGGACATTGGTTTTTTTTTTTGTTTCTGACGTTATTAGAGACATAGATAGCATAGCTGTTTATTGCCAATAGGTTTAGAATATTATAAAACACGCATAGTGGCCACCTTTTGGTTTTGTCTCATATTTGAAGACATTTGATCTATTGTGTCTACCACACCCTTTGTACTATTATAAAAATGTATTATTTTGTGGTTTTCCTGTATTTTTATCAATGTTAAGTTGATCATGAATAGTCGACAAAATGTAAACAACTTTATTTGGCTTGGCTTTGTACGAAACTAATGTCTTATTGCCATCATAAAAAAATATTGAAGTATCAATAGCGTGTGATTTAGAATTTTTTAATTTTTCAGGAATTTCTCTTTCGTTACTTCTAAGAGTGCCAACTAAGGTCAAATTATAAGGTGACTTCAATAGTTCACCAAACATATAGATGTGAACCTGTTATCCATAGTAATGTTACAGTTTGTTCCATGTAAAATAGATGTTATTTCCTTTACGAAAAACAGCCAATATTTATTTCTGAGGATCAGTACCTTTTCCCAAATAGGGAATGGCATTTATCACGTACTAACTGTTTACATCTGCAGCCATAACAATGTACAGTACATAATGTACATGACTTTGCAACAAAGTTACATAGTAACTAAACTTTTGTCAAGCAGACTACGGATGGCCATAAGTCAATTTCTAATTGACGTGTGAACACAATTACATCACACACGGCACTGTTTATTCAAATTATTAAGGTAGAAAAAGAATGACCGGCAGGAAGCGCGGGAAAGTTTCTGAATTTCACTTTCAAGCATAGATGCGTCGTCGTGTGGACAAATGATTAGTTATCTAGAGTTAAGCAACACTATTATTCATTTAAAATATGTAATTTGTACTATATTCTCAATTATTATAAAATATTAATTTAAATGACTGAAAGTTTTCATTTCAATTATTTTATTTTAAATTTTAAAGTAAGTTTTTAATCCACAAACAACATATTACAACAGATTTATTCTGGTAAACATTTACATCCAAACAACACCAGGGTGAAGTCAACAATGTACCTAGAACCTGTTACTGGTGTGAGTTATACAAAGGATAAAGTACATCACAGACGTTTTTGAACAGCTTAAAGTTCTTCCTCAGGTGATACACAGAATAACTGATGGAACTCTGAATAAATAGAACACAAAGATTTGAAAATTAGATTGAATCCATATATCTTGAAATCATTAATTGCTAACATCAACTACTCACACGAATGTGCATGTCCAACATAATGATTTCAAGAGACGTGGATGTGATCTAATTTTCAAATCTTCGTGTTCTGTTTATTCTGTGTATCACCTGAAGAAGAACTTTAAGCTGTTCAAAAACATTTATGATGTACTTTATCTTCATATAACTCACACACGTAACAGGTTCAAGATATGTTGTAAATTAATTCTGTTTAATAAGTCACATTATGTTATTATACAACCTGTCAGAAAACAAACTTTACAACACAGTCTAAACATTGGTGCTAATCCAAGAACCATGCTTTAATGTTGTAATTACAAGCACTATTTAACTTTTGAAAAATTCAAAATTCTTTAGTCAGAACTTATAAAATACAGTACAAAGATACTACATTTTATTTCTAAATTGAAAAAGTTAATGATATTAGCTTTTGTACTACAAGGATAGATTTTATTTTGAAATTAAAAATCTGAAACTTCTTTAATAAAGATTAACACATTACAGTATAAAGATATATTCTATTTGCCATAGAATATGCAGTTTTCATCAATTTTATCATTTCTTTAGTGAATATTTTTGATACTATAGTAGAATACTGTACATGGCTATATTTTAATTACAAACTATGAAGCAAATATATTGTCTGTTTTTTTTTTACTGTTCAGCTTAAGATAAACATTACTGTTTATGGAAAAGTTTTACCCACAAATTTGAATTTTACCAAATATTTTAACTAGAACTTTAATTAAAATAAACAGATGACATATCAACATTTATTTATGATATTTTCAATAATTTTCTCTCATCCACTCTTTTAACATCAAATTGTCTCTACAAAATGTATCTAAAAGATTCAGTTACATTACAAAAGTTATTGCAAACCCTTCATAAATTTATATTTTCATCATTATTTTATCTACTAACGTCACACAGCCTCAAATTCTCAGATGTTTATACTTGGCTCGTCTGCAATTTTGAAGCCAGTTAGCTCTCTTAGTGGTTTGCTTCTTATAATAATAGTCTTACATTATCAGTTATTTACAACTGTAAGGAGCAAATTTACTTCCTTTATATTAAACTAAACTTTTGTAAGCAAACATACAGATTTTAGGTGTTCATTGTTTTAGTATTAATCTTACCTAGTCATTATTTAAAAATATGAATTAGACACATTATCAGATCTCTACCTACATAAATTGAATTCTTTCACTTACTTTTCAGGTGTACACATGTGCAAGTAAACCTTTTTGACAATAAAATGCTTAAAAGAAAGTCACAACTGTCACAAAACATATCCATGTCAAGAGACCATTGGAAAGCTTATTACTTTACAACATACATAAGCTTAAGCTACCTTAAAACTCAAACCCTCAATCTTTTCTCCTGATTTCATCCCCAACAAATCACCAAACTCTTTGATCAATATGTACGAAATTTTGCACAGATACTCTCTGCCACCCTGTGGGACACATGCTAATCTATAACAAAAACAACTCAGCCCCTTTCTTAGTTCCCGGGCAATGCTGGGCATTCTTTGCTAGTAATAAAGAAAAGGAAATAATATGAAAAGTAGGACAATCACTAGTGGATAATCTGATACAACAATCAGACAACATATACGATACATAACAGACAATGAATATATCTATGACTTACACCAAGATGTCTTATGCTGACAACCCTCCTTGTTTTTCTTGGTTCCTTTTTTTCTTTTTATTCTTACTTTATTCACAATTTTATTATAGTTTATTTTATTATACATTGAATCTATTTTACATGGTATTTATCTCTGTATTGAATTTTGTAATATTTTATGCATATATATACTATGTTTAATATCTAGTTAAAATATTAAATTGTCTACATTCAAAATAATATCTCAAATTTTTTAAAAAAAGCTGTAAGAACATTACTTAGAATTGTCAGTTCAAACCTTCTAATTTTATATGTTTAAAACCTAACACAGGCCTGTGAAAGAAATCAATAACATTTATTTGAATAGTGCATTGCTGAAAAAAGGTACATAAGATGTTGTTCAGTCATAAAACTTACTGTTTAGTTAATTTATCTAAACAATAACAAAACAGATGCTTGTGAATTAACATATAACAAACAACATTACAAATTTTCTGTAGTAAAAATACTTTTGACAACATTATTAAGACTTCATCAGTTACAAATATTTAAATAAAACATTTGGCAAAAATTTCAAAATTCTAGAAATTTTTGCTTCAAAATATTACTTTTAAAAAACTTTTGCAGGATGCTCTTGTAAATATTTAAAACAAAAATACATATATAAAAAAATTAATACAGAACACAACAATAAACATAAGGAATACAATTAAAAAATAATTGAAGTTTGTGCCAAATATTGTTTCAATCTCTATAACTAAGTAAGCTTTAATTAAATAAAATGTAAGTAGACAAAAGTACTTTTGTTACAAAAGGTTTATTATAATTTTTGTGTTATACATTAAGTAGTAGACTTAATTATGTGAAATTCTGACATTGTATAACACATTAAACAATGTTGCAAATATGGCCGCGTTTCTTTATGCAGCGCTCGAGAAGTGCTTTACAGCGAACCCTCTGAAACCTGTTTCTAAATGTAGCACTGCAATGTAGCGAACCGTTTCTAAACGTTTGCTGCAAGAGGTCGCTGCAGGGAAGATAAAGCAGCTTTTACATCCGCTACACGTGTAAAGCAAAATGGATGCTTATGTGTATAATATGATATTATGTTGTAAAAATAAAAAAGTCAAAGTGACTGTTGATAAAAATATTATGGAAAGATTAAGAAAAATTAAATTTTATGAAATGACTCTGAAAGTTATCTAAAGAATAAGAAAATACTATATTTTAAATATAATTATATATCTTTTATCTCTTTACTTTGTTCACATTTATGGAAAGATAAATGCTCGATTCTTTATATCTCTTTATTTAAATATTGTAGTTCTTTAACTAAAGCACTATTTTCGGCTGTAACTGGAATTAAAGGATAGATTATGACGTCCATGTTTCGCTCGAGCGGAAAGCGTTTCTAAACTATGATGCAGCGACGTGTAGCGATAGCTGCTCGTGACATCATTTACGCTGCACTCTCGCTGCATAAAGAAACGCAGTCTACGCAACACAGCCAGCAATTCACCCAGGCCATGCATTGCATTTCTGCAACACACACTATATATTAAAATCTGTTCTGTAGAGCAACACACTAGCCATATAAACATAATAGAAATAGAGCATGGCCTGTGAGAATGGAAATTGCACTTGGCCCAGTAAATTTTTATGATAGAGTGCTAATAGAAATTTAATTGTTTTCCCTATACACTATGAGAAATATGCAAAATTTGTTTTTTCTGATGATTTTCTTGCACTATGAACATCAGTACAATATCAGGAAAATATAAAGCACAAAAACAAATAATTGAGAAGCAATCTTTATTTTCTTTTAGTGAATGAAAACAGTAAAACAACAGTAGGCCTAAGTATATTATTTTAGTGATTATTCTATTTTTGTTGGATTTGTAGTGGTTCATTTATGCAACCTATAATTTATTCATTTATATGGTAGATGTTCTGTTGAATTTAGAACCTGATGAGCGTAAAAGATGGCCTAACACAATCAGGAAAAAAAAATCATTCAGGCCACGTGTTCCAATTCCACAACATGCCTAAGAATTGAGAAAAAAAAGTTTTTCAACAATAAAGACAAAATTATATTAATGACCATAATTTTTGTGCTATTTTGTCCATAACATGAGCATGGCCTGGTGTGATATCTTATGCCCCTCTATAGAGCTAGTAAAACTGAGTAGATCACCACCTGTCCACAGGCAAAAAAAACTGCTTTGGGAAAACATGCATGTCTTTGGTTGGATACACACTGAAACACAGTGCTTGTTTTCTTCCTGTGATAATGAACCACAGCTTTCTGCCACACAAAATTTCAAAAAATAACTGTTGTGTGGTCAGTTGTAGTGTTCCCTATATTACTGCACAGCCAGGTATGAAGTTTTATTCGTTCCCAACTGAACAATACCCTGGCAAAAAAGCATTAAACACATTATATTATTATGCATTCCACTAAAGTACATGATTATGTGTTGCTTTATAAATTTATTGTGTTCAAATTGCTAGCAAATTATTTAAATATGTAAACATTATAAAACAACTTCAAAAAACCAAAATTAAAATATCAATTTTTTTAAATTTGATTACATGACAAATGGAAACGCCTTGTATCCTTACTTGTTTCTAATTGTAAATGCATGTCATTCATTCTCGTATTGATAACCATGCAAGTATTGAAAGAGATATCTTAATTTCAACGTGGTAGGGCTTCTTGGAAACACTGGTTTGGGAAACAACTTCTCCAGTGATGATAGTTGAACCTCGATTCACATTTGGATCTGTATTCTAGTCCAAGGAAATTTCTATTAGTTTGGAAACGTGTCCACATTTAAACAGTTTCTCTCTTTTTTTTTTTTAAATTACTTTTCTCAAGAATTTGGTAGAGATTGCATCAAAACCGCGCTGCCCTCTCAGAAACATTATTTGTTCATTCCGAAAAGAAGAAGCGCATGCTACCCAGGTTTGTTCCAAGCCTTACTAAAAAAAAGTACTAAAACAAGTACTAGATAACAAAAAAGGAACTAAGTTTTTTTAAAAAATTGACCAGTAATGTGTGTTAATATTTTTTTAAAAAAATCAATATTAATATTGATAATACGACATACGTATGTGCAGAATCAATACATTAGATCAAAATGATCTACAGTCACTTCTCGACTTACGTCCGAAGTTGCAGAACCGAACCCCGTAAGGCAAGAAGTGACTGTATTGACTAATGCAGACATTACTTTGACCGTAAACTGCTGAATGTATGTATATACTATATATTATTTAAATATATACTAATAATATATAAATTTATAATTTATCAAATTTCTATTTATTAAAATATATATAGTGTTACATGTAACATACAAAATTCTACAGGATAAATTCATATACAGGTAACCCCCGTATAACACGGCACTTCTATAGCACGGATTCACTCTAACACGGTTCGAGAATTGGTACCATCCCCCATATAACACGGTACTTTTATAGCACGGATTTACTCTGACACGGTTCGAGAATTGGGTAAAACCCTCGTACAACATGAAATGTAATAAATTTTTACATACTTAAGTAATAGTTCACGAAAATTATTATTTTCGTGAACTATTAGTACTTAAGTATGTAAATTTTCTCTTCTCGCCTTCTGTCGATACACATGGTCCTTCTCGAAACTTGTTTCAATGTTGCCAGATCGCGACGCTTCTGCTTCTGATGTTGCCGAATGTTTTTCCCTTATTCCATACTTGCTTTATTCTTCATAAGTGCTTAGCACCATATAAGGAAATTTATAAAGACCTTTTAACTAGAAGCAAGCAATCTAAAATTACATACATTTTGCAAAAGGTAAAGCATGGATCTGAAGATAATGCAGAAAAATGCTCAGAGGATAAGGATAACTTGCCAAAAAGAAAACGCTCTCGGTTAATTAATAGTGTTTTTAGTGATGACGAAGAAAACATTGTTTAATTTATATTAATATGTATCACTTAAAAAAATTTTAATGAAGATATTTATCTTAATTATGAAAATATACTAGCATGTTTTTTAATTTTTGGAACCTAACCCTCCTTTTCGTATTAGTTCTTTGTTTCGTATAACACGGATTCGCATAACACGGCAATTTTTTGGAACGTAACTACCATGTTATACGGGGGTTACCTGTACTGCAAGAATGTTATTATTCGTCAACAACAATCAAATGAACAAAATGTTGAAACAAAAGTAATGAACATGAAGTACTAAACTTTAAAATTATCACATTGAAAAGTCACTGGTAAGATCATCATCATCATCAGAATCTTCCTCACTAGAATGTTTTTGTATGGTTGAAGCAGATGATGGTTTCCAAGTGTAACATTATATCATTGTTGCTGTTAAGTAGCTCCTTTGCTAATAACAGTGCTTCACAGGAATTGGTAAGAACTCAATTTTATAGTTTAGTTTTTATTAAATTTAATTGCAAAAAAATACGTTCAACTGCTGCACTTGAATGAGGAAACAATAACAACATCTATTTACTGCTAAAGTAAAGTAAAAAAATATAGAATAAAAATGAATGTCTTGAAAGGTATTAAATTGAAAGGAAAGGTATTAGGATTTCACGAATAGTACTAGGAAAATGGTGTTGGGCATCTTGGTACTGGAACAAGTAAAAAAATACTAGATTAGTACAAAAGTACTAGGTGGAACAACACTGGTGCTGCCTTTGTAGCCCTGATTTCGTTACCCACCGCTAGAAGCGCTTCAATCTAGTTTCACTGTTCCTTCCACTAGCTCTATTGTCTCAATGTGTTAAACAGTTGTATACAAATTTACTTCATTATATCATGTTGTATTTGTCAGGCCACACTAAAAACCATAAAAGACTGCATAATGTAGTTTACAACTAACCCTGTTAACAAAAATTTAACAAAAAACAAAAATTTAAAATATATATATATATATAATATTTTAAAAGAAAGAATTTTTTACATGAATGGAAAAATATTTAAATTATTATTTTTTTAAAATAAAATTGTTCTAGATAATTTGTTTCCACATATATAAAAATGCGCTGGAGTAACATTTAAGGTAATTTTCTACTCGTTTTTTCGGGAGATAAAATAAAAAAACGTATAAATAATTATTTTGAAATGATTTTTATAGATTTAAATAGTTTAAAAAAACATTAAAACAAGCAAATTATATAAAAAAAATTACGTTTCTTTTTTTATTTAAATTGTTGAAGTGGGAAAAGTTACAAGAATAAAATTTCAAGGATAAATCCCCACCGGTTGTAAGAGGGAAAAAGAAAAAAAACCGAGTGGAAATGCTTTTAAGTTGCGGAAATTATCATTTATTTTGGAGGGAAAATGTATTAAATGTTTTATTTATTTCGAGAACTTCACTGGAGTATTTATTCAAGACAATATTGAGATAATGTCCTAAAAACAAANAATAAGGTCCATTTTTTAATAAGAATAATAATACTGTAAATATCATTAAAATATATTTTTCCCATATTCTATATACTTTTATCAACTTTTCTACATACTTTTATCAACTTTTCATTTTTGTTCAAACATTTGTCATACTGCTAAAAAGTTTTTTAAATTCCGACTTCAAAGAAATCTACTGCCTGCCGCCAGAAGACATTAGGCCACGCCCCTTGTCTTGTATGGCACAGCAGAGTTTTCTCAAGGTCACACAATAAGCATCAGAACTGATTGTTGTGCCTCTTGGCATAAAATCCACTAACAAAGTCCCTTTCCTGTCCCAAAAGACAGTTACCATGATCTTTCGTGCTGAATTTGAATAACAGATCGTATCTTAGTTGGTGGGTGACTCAATTTTCTTAAACATTATAAACTTCTACAGCTCAGCACACAGACAGACGATACAGCTGCAAATGGCATCTAAATATGTGCAAAGCATGCTGAAAGCAGATGCTCATGCACACTGCTGCAATCGCACGTCATTCTCACTCTTATTCACAAACAGACCTTATGTAAAAAACAGCCCTCGTATATTGTAAAAAAATTATGAAAAACTATTTATAAAACAAAAAACCTCTGTATATGAATAAATATTAGCTTGTTCTTATACTACTGGTAATTTCTGTATATATAAAATTATGTCCACAGTAAATATATTATTATTAAAGACAAAAATTTAATTATCAAAGCAAAATTTTTTAAACCAGAACAAATTCATGGTTTTATACAACTTTATAAAAAAATTAACAACATAAAAGACTATAATAATCTGTGCTTAAATTGNAAATGGTATCTAAATATGTGCAAAGCATGCTGAAAGCAGATGCTCATGCACACTGCTGCAATCGCACGTCATTCTCACTCTTATTCACAAACAGACCTTATGTAAAAAACAGCCCTCGTATATTGTAAAAAAATTATGAAAAACTATTTATAAAACAAAAAACCTCTGTATATGAATAAATATTAGCTTGTTCTTAAACTACTGGTAATTTCTGTATATATAAAATTATGTCCACAGTAAATATATTATTATTAAAGACAAAAATTTAATTATCAAAGCAAAATTTTTTAAACCAGAACAAATTCATGGTTTTATACAACTTTATAAAAAAATTAACAACATAAAAGACTATAATAATCTGTGCTTAAATTGTTATTTCTGGGTAACAAAAAGACTATTCATTCATGGTTGGTGATTTGATTTTTGTCCTTATATTACAATAGGAATCTATGAGCATTGTGTGATTACTCTGACAACATTAATACTGTGATAAGACCTCCAAAAACTTAGTACTCATAGATTTATATTCATACTATTCATTCAAGTTAAAATTTAACTTTATTTTTAAATTTAAAATTTAAAATATTTCCTTATAATATTGACATTTTTAGAGATTAACTGAATAATCTTAATTCCTAAATGCAACAAGCAAGAATTTAACACATTCCTTACAGCATTTTTAACATAATTTATAACTTATAAAATTAAATTTTAATGATACTGATTATGAAGTATGTGCCTATTAAAAATATTTAACATAATAAAAATTTCATTTTAACATTATTATTTTCATTATGTTATATGTTATTATTACAGGAAATCCTTGTTAATTCAAACTCAGTTCAAAACCATGTTATTCATAAATGTACTGTACCTTTTGTCCCGACCCAGGAAATAGGGATTTACACGTTAAGGAATTCAGTTAGTTTAACATACGGCTACTTCAAAATTCAAAGTGAAAGTTCTATCAAAACTGCAATATGGGTATGTTAACTCATTTGTTTAGATCAAAGTGCCTCCATATTAAAAGAGAACAATATAACAAGAACAACTCTAATCTGGTCAATATAGCTTTGCTTTTACAGTGACATGTTTTTGGTGTCATCTTACCCATGGACTGCCTTTTTTTTCCTCTTATCTAATAAAATACGGCTGGTTTTTGATATTTCAAGATTGAACTACTAGTAGTAGATTTAGATATTTGTAGGGCTATAGGATATTACATTTGGACAAGTTATTACTTTTTGAGCTATTTTAAAAATAATTTGGGTTATATTTGAGGAATTTGCTTTACTTTTTATAAAACTTATCTGGCAACCTAAGAAGTTCTCACTGGGCATGTGCCGTTTACCTGAAGTATATATATATCATTATTATTAGTTATTAATTGGTTAAATTCCAGATACGTATACCGTCATGGCAGCTCATCTCTGATTCCAGCAAGCAAATCTCATCACAATTTACAATTCTTAAAACAATTCTTCTACATTTAACAAGAAAATTAATTACAGTAATACCCTGAACTTACGCGATAGGTGGGACCGAGCGATAACCGCGTAAGTCGGGGTATAATTTCCCAATCTGTGTAAAATCCAAGTCGGATGTATGTAAGCTAATAAATGTTCTCGTTAATCTTGTCTCGTCTTTTGATTCGTTTACAGTTACAATAAATCACCACATAGAGTCTCTCAAGGCTCCATAGATATAACAAAGACAGAAGTAAATAACAAAATAAATTGTAGCTATGTGTCAATTCCGCGCGATACGTCCGAACATGTAAGCTGAACAATAGTGTGGGGGGGAGTCAGTAATCAACAGTTACGTGGCGCTCAAACAAGAGACAAATTGACGAGATTTGAAAATCGCGTAACTCAGGGTTCGCGTAAGTCGGGGTAGCGTAAGTCGAGGTATTACTGTATTTGTTTTTGTCAACGATTAAAAAGTTTTAAAATCACAATATTAACAATTAAGTATTAGTTTATTGGATGCTTTCACATCAACAAAGCAGAGAGCACGCAATGCCCCGTACACAGAGTGATGTCTGCGGTGGCAAACTTTTCTTTTGTGTAGTCAGAGCATTGAGAGATTGCACTTGTTCGGTACAGTCGACCCCCTATAACGTACGTTCCTATAACGACAATTCCTATAACGTAGCGAAAAAATTGTAGAAACTTTCGTATAACGTACCTCCTATAACGTCGTTTAGCGAGAAGACTGATAGAGTCTGGACCAATAGTGGATGAGCAGCCGAACTACTTACCTCCGACCCTGCGCCACACTACGGAGCGGCTAAATTGAGTTTGCTATCATCTGTTTAGTATTATATATAAATTATATATAAATTAGGTACTGTACATATAATTATATATTAATTATATATAAATTAGGTACTGTATATATAATTATATATTAACTTAATTTATTGTAACTTTATTATAATTATATATATGCTTTCTGCCGCCTGGCAACACGCTACGGAGATTTTAGGCTAGTAAGTTGAGTTTATTATCGTCTGCACAGTATGTAAATTAGGTACCGTAAGTCTAATACAGCACTAATTTTATACATTTCTTGTGAAAGAAACACTTCTTATTCAACGGCCATAAAAATTATTTATATTAATGATGTCTCCAAAGGTCAAGTTATTTTTCTGCGAAAAATTCGTTATTAGAAATCGCGGCCGCCGTTTCATGTGCTGTTCCGCGATGAAAACCAGCTTTAAGCAACGGCGTAGTCGAACGGTACACACTCGGTAAGTAATCCTATAATTTTTTGTTTATAGCATAGTTTATACGGATTATTCCCAAAAAATTATACGTGTTTTGGAAATGTTGAGTGGAATTAGTCTAGAATCGGTTAATTTTATAGAAGAAAACCTTTCGAACAGCCTTAGTCCGTAAAGTTCCCACCTATCGGGCTGCGATTGGCTCATGTATTTAATCGTTCTTACAACGTAATTTTCGGTTAGCGTGGAACGTATCTAAGCGTTATAGGGGGGTCTACTGTATTGTCTCTATTTTAGGAGAGATAGGGTGACATCAGGGTTGTTACCTGGCATGTATTGGGTCAGCCAAATTGGGTATTTTTCAAGATGAATCAGTCTAGGCATTTGTTTCATTCTTCTTTCCTCAAAAAAGTTTACTTAATTGTACATTTTAGAAAACCTAGTTTCAGTGAATGAATTCAAAAACTGATTAACTTGTGATTATGATGATATTTGTTTGGCTCGTTGCATCATTTAGTGTTAAATTGATGGAATTAAAGCATTTTACGAGGCATGCCAATTGCGAGAACCATAAAAAAGAAGTGCATCTTCTCATTTACCTTCCCCCTGCCCTGGTCATTGCATCAAACAATGAAGCAATTTCCAAAGATGGCAACTCTAAGTGACACGATGGGATAGTTCTTTGAGTAAAACTGAATTAATTAGTTGTAATTTCTTTGGAGTAGTATTGCAATATTAACTTTATGTAAAATAGGGTTACAAATTTGTCTTTTTTTAAGTACACAATAAAAACATGTATTTCCACATAAATGGAAAATTTTTGGGTTTGTTTCGAAAGATTGATTCTGGATTTCCCAATTATTTTCCATTCTTAAGCTTCATGTTTATTAATGAATGTACTGTGCTCCTAATGTAAATCATTCATTTTTCTAAACTAAAATAAACTTTAGAAACTATTCAAAATCCATCCAATAAACAAAACGTTGATCATAAATACACCTAACTAACCTTAATAATGCTTTGCAGTTATTTTGTAATGTACCATAATCACACCAGAAAAAGGCTTTTTCTGAAAACATTTTGTGGTACATTACAAAATAATTGCAAAGCATTATTAAGGTTAGTGAGGTATTTATAACTATTGAAAATAATCAGAATTGGAAATCTTATCAGAATCAGAAGAAATTTTGGTATTGTTCCATCACTAGTATTAGAGCTTCATAATTTGTGTATTAAACAATTAAACAAAAAGGATCTTATTTTTGTAAAGTTTCTAAATAAGAAAGCATCAGACAGCAATTCAGTGTTTACAATAATTAACTGACTTTTGGACCAATCTGTATATAGAGCTTACAAATCTGATGAAAAATAATATAGAATTTGTAGTATTTTCAGAGACATTTTAAGATTAAAGAAACTCATTATGCATGCTTAATAAATATGCAAAAATCTCAAGAAAAGTTAACTAATGTCAACTTTAGCAAATCAGATGAGAACATTTAAAAATGAATTCTTCAACAGAACTGCACAAATTTTTAGAATTTTACATTTGGAATATAACTGCAGACATTTTCTATACAGAAATATGCAGTTCAATTTCAATTTTAACACACATTTAAATATTTGACCTCAGAGAAAAAATTTTGCAATTCTAAAATTTACAAGCAAACCCATTACACTTTCCCATTGCATTACAATACAGGTCATCCTAAATATAAATGAGAACTATCATGTGCAAATACTATGATAATTGATCACAGCCAATTTACATTATAAAAGAATTTATTATAACTTTAAAAAAAAGAAATCTTCAGTTCTATTCTGATAACTCAAAATCAATTAATTTTCCTTAAGAAATTTCATTAAAAACATATTTTATTTTGTTGTATCAAAAAAAAATAGACATTTTATAGATACACATTAAAAAGTAATTAAATATATAAATAAAATTAAAACTTAAAAGCTTATAAAGACACTAAATAATCCAAAATGTAGAAAATATTCATTAATTTAGCATAAGTAATCACAACTTGGCATTATTATGCAAAAATATATATTATCAATAAATATTTAGGTTGAATAATCTTACATATCTGCAGTTAATTAAACTAATGTACAAAATTAATTAATTTTAAATTATGTTAGAAAAATATTTCTTGTAAATATCTGAAGATGAATGAATCTATTAAATTTGATTTACTGAATTACAGGGACATACTTAAAACATAAATTGATGTTTCTATTTCCTAACCTTTCCAATTTTTATAGAGCTACAAGGGAAAAAAGAAATTCACACATTTTTAATAGAAAACCCATTCAAAAAGACAACTTTTAAGTATTCACACTTTCAAGTATTGTATGAGGACAAACACTTCAAATTAATTGATTTCACTCAAAAACAACTCCAAAATTTTTGGTTCTAAAGTTTCTTTTATCAATAAACTACTTATATACATTATGAATTTGATTCAAATAATGAATTCACTATTATATACATACATCTTTTAAGCATAATTTGAAAATATCTAATAAAAAGTATCTGATAATCATCTCTGCATCAAAAAACACAAATAAATTAAAATCAAGTTATTTGATAGAAACATAAATTACATTAAAACTTCATTCATTTTACTTTAGAACAAAGATTGCTTTATTAAGCATTAACCAGAAAAAAGTAAAAAATAGATTTATTTTTTCTAATTCTCTACAGTAATTTACTAGACTAACATTCTGCAAAATTTGTTTTTAAATTATTATTGGTTAAACTCTACATCACATAATGAAGAGTGCTCATTATGAATTTATTTTCATTTCATATATCATTGACCAGTTAAATACAACAAATCAATCTGATTAAATATTTTAGTGAGATGTTATTAGTTTTACGTCAAAGATCGATTAACATTTAATCAATTACACACACAACCATTACACATCCAAAAAATCCAGCAGAGAATGAACATTTTCGACAGTCTTAAGCCACCATCTTCGGTTCTGAGCGGGCTTTCGAAGGTAGAACGACCCAATAACAGAGCATTCATTCTCGCTTACTGTTTACTCTCTGCTGGATTTTTGGGTACGTAGCAGTCACATATTTAAATCATCCAGTTATAATGGTTATTTTTAAACTTAACAAATTAAAAACGAAGAAACAAAAATTTTTATTTTAACTTTTAAATATAAAATACTTTAAATTATTTTGCTCGTTATAATTGTGGAAATCTATAATTATTGGAAAAATAAAAAGGCAGTAAAAATATAAAATGCAATCAATAATAAAGTCACGTTCGGTACTAAAAAATACTACAATTTTTTATAAGTTTATTCATCAATTAAAACAATTCTTTTCGTCTTCCAATTTTATGTTTTTCTCCAATAATTATTACTTTTCGTCTCCTTACATTTAAATAATACAGTAGTAATATCAATATAAAGGAAATATATTTTTTCAATTTCATTCAGATTTTTCCTTCTTTAAAATGCAATTACAATGCATCAGACTCTATCAATTTTTATGTAAATAAAAAAAAAAAGTATAAATTATTGTATTAACTATATATATGTAATATATAATGTACAGTACATAGCTTTAAAAAAATACACGCACGATTATTTTTTTGTTATATATGGGACTGTAATGGTGAGATTAGAGAGAAGCATCCGACAATAGGTTACAATTTTGCAGGCGACAATAGGTTTGGTAGGATTGCAATCCTACAGAAACAAATAAATAAATGGAAATTACGCAACGAAAACGGATGAGTAAAACTTAAAGTCGGAAAAAAATCGTTAATATTTGCTGATTAGTTGCAGAGAGATGAAAAGAATGCCGGCAATAAGCGGAGATGAGGAGAAAAAGGAATCATCTTGAATTTTGCAAAGGAGAAGAGAATGAAAAACGCAATGAAAAGCTTTTCCCGTTATTATTTATATTTGTAGCATAATTTTCGGATGTAAAGTGGAATGCAGCTCACCTCTCTTGCCTTTGGCCGGATCGATGATGGTGAAACTAAGACAGAATGGAAAGACCAAGAGCAGCAGCAGCAGACACGACCAGAGCATCTTGAAACAGCATAGTTTATAGCATTAATACTTTAATACTTCCTGGCACATTTCTTCCTTCCCAATATACTTTCGTTTATCTTTTTCCCTTGGATGCTGGAGAACTTTTCTTCCTCTTCACCGGAACCAACGACAATTTCTCCTTCACCGACCGACTTCCGTCATAGCTGCGACGCCTGCCGGACGAAACTGTAACTAAGGGGAAATGCGCTAAAATGGCGAATTTTTTTTTTATTTTTTAATTTTTGTTTTATTTTTCTGTTCTTGTAATTTTTTGGAATTTTTTTATTCGTTTCTATCCTTTCGAGTTATTAAATTATGGTGAAGTAATCTGGAAACGAGAAAATGTAAAATGAAAAGCTTGACTTTTAGTCTCTTCGAAAATCATTTATTTCATTTCTACCAAATAATCGTCTTTAAATCTTAAAATTTTTCGATCGTCGACTGGATTAAGCCATCGCCTTTGATTATTTTTCTAAATGTAATTAAGGATTTTCATGCAAAATTTATACAAAACTTGCCTAATTCGAAGCTACCAACTTAAACTTAAATAATTGTAATTAAGCGTTATCTTTTAGCTTCCCAATTACATTTAAAATATACACAGACGTAAATGTCTTTGTCTTCTTTTTCCCCTTATAGAGGTTACGATCCGTGTCTTTTCTTGTCAGCTACGTATCCGGAGATGTTTTAATGGAGTTTCTTAGTGAACGTAAAGTGTCTTCCATTAGAACGGTGCTAACAAATGCTTCGTTTTCCAGTCAATCTCGCTAAAATTAATTGGATTGTTACTATTTAGTTGCAATTAATTTAAGAAGAAAGTTTTATAATTACAAATTAATACATCCGATTTCAATCTTTGACTTTATACTTATTAATTACCATTATAAAATTACAGCTAGAAAGCATTAGCACTTAATTATAATTAAGGGCTAATTTTCTAGCTCATCATTATGTTTGAGTATAAGAATCTTCTACAGAAAATTATTATTATTAAAGGCGAACCTTTAATCTCAATAAATTTAATTGTTAAAGCAAGTCGTTTGATTAAAATAATTTAATTACGCTAAAGCTTGGAATTTAATCGCAATTTACTCGTATTTACATAATCTTATTTTATTAATATTTAATATTACTAATAGTAAATGTATAATGTCAATTACGACTAATTAATTGAAGATATAATTGCAATTAAAATAAGATATTTAAATATTTAAATAAATAACGAATCTTGTTTTTTATTATTCTAATTACATTTTATAAAACGTTTTTAAATATAATTAAATCAATTAAGATTCACAACTGTAATTAAATTTAATTAAAATTAAAAGAGTTAATTTGTATAATATTAAAGTAATGAAATCAAAATGCTATTGTTATTAATATTCCTATAATCTAATTACTATTATTTANGGGCCCACTTGGAAGGGGGCCCAAAATGCAAGTATTTGTTTTATTATTTTCCCAAACCTAATTAATTAAGGGGCCTAAATGCAAATTCTTGCACAGGGCACAGGAATGGCTAGTTACGACACTGAATAGTGTTAATGTTAAATATTATTTTTATCTATATTTTTTATAATCCAATTGTTGTTACATAATTAAACTTAAATTTCTTATTTCTCCTCTTATTTAATTATATTTTACTATAATATATCAACAATTTTAGAGGTCCAACTCATTTTAAGTATCTAAGATTTAATGGCGATTAATGCATACCAATTAACTAACTGTCGATTATCTTAATTAAATCGTCTACAGAGATTGGGAGTTTTCTCTTAACGATTAACTGTCTATTAATAATAATAATTAAGTGGATGTTACTCGAGACTGAAAGTTACACGCTACAATTATTATTGAACTAAATCGCTAATTATGATTATGAACAAGCACATTGTGTTAATTGTAATTACTTTCTTGGATGTTGATCAAAATTGAATTCAAGCATTATAAAAGCACGTGCAATAGTCCTATCGTTATCTGATGACGATTTTCGTATAAAATCTCAATCTTCCTATAAAATTGACTTTAATTAAGCGAATTTGGGTGCTACTATAGTGAATATTCTGTACAGGTTACCGAGGATTCCCTCGAAAAATATTTGAAGTCAACATTGAACACGGGCCCCTAATTCAAACTTAGGGCAACACTGGGTATTAATTCTTTTCTAATACTGTACATAAATCAATCTGCATTAATGATGTAGCAGCCCTATTGAATTATATTATTAAGATTATAAGCTTAGTAACATTTACTTGTTAAAAGAAAACTGATTAATCTATTTAATTAAGAGATAAACCTACTGTTGCAAAATTACATTAAGAAATTATAAGCATGATATTATAAGAATCTTCAGCACAATGCCACTGTAGCAATATTATTAAACTTCTAGTTGTAGCACTATAGGAATCAAACACTAGACCGATATAATTGGATATCATACTGCTAGTGTTAGTACCACTAGATAAGTGAGTTGCTTATAGACGTAAGTTTATTGGGCTGCAATTTGAAAAAATTGTAAACCTATAAATTCCCACTGTTGTCCTTCTGTCTTTCCTTAATTTTGAGAATGGAGTTAGACAGATGAAAGCCGAGACTAGATATGGAAACCGTAGGAACAGGAGGCCCAAATTAACTATATAGGAACTTCCGATGCGAACATGAAGTCACGTTATTTCAATTCAAAACTTTCCCTTGAAAGCAGTTAATAGATGACCTGCACGACTTTATTGTTAAAGGAAAAGTATGATGTACCGGGGCAAGAAAGTACAGTACTAATTTGAGGAGAGCATTTTAAATTAAATAAATTAAAAATATAATTAAAAAATGNTTCAACATTACGGATTCAAGACTCCAGGACCCGAAAGGAGGAGTATCGATGGGCTTTTAGCGTTTTTGGCACCTATTGCCGCCATACCAATAATAACGGGAGCTACACTTACCGGCTTAGCAGCCATTCTTCCAGTCATGACATCTCAAAATAGGCCTATTACCATGGGTAGGAGAAAGAGGGACGTCGAACACATCCTCTTCTTGACGTTGACACAGGCTGCAAACCGCACCGTTAAGAGAGATGCCAGGAGAAATTTCCAAGATTTAGACATCATTCAGAAGTATTTAAGACAAGTTAAACCCCACGACGACTATAATGAAGAAGTATTAGCGACTTATCTCGGTTGTAGTGGCATGTTGGACAAAATTAAATAAATTAAAAATATAATTAAAAAATGCAGCCCGGCATTGTGATAATGACACTTGTTTATAAATCTTAAATCGGTCATTAGATAATTCTTATTCTATTTAGCCTAATGGCTTTTACACTGAGTTTCTCTCCTCCTGAACCTAAACACATAAATTTCCTCAAATTTATGCAGAACATTAAATATATTTTTAGTATTTGCATAAATTTTAATGCGAATACTAAAAATGCTTCAAATTTAAGTATAAAATTTATAGCGACTAAACAGTATCTTTAATTCTCTTCTTAATACATATGTAACTTTATTACTGTAGTAACAATATTAAAAATATTTTAAATAGTGTCAGTGCCGTATCTAGGCAGGTGCAACAGGTGCACCCGCACAGGGCCCACTTGGAAGGGGGGCCAAAAATGCAAGTATTTGTTTTATTATTTTCCCAAACCTAATTAATTAAGGGGCCTAAATGCAAATTCTTGCACAGGGCACAGGAATGGCTAGTTACGACACTGAATAGTGTTATTGATTTAGACTTCAATAATTAACCTATTCAAAACTTTTTATTAGATGAGTAAACATTGACTTAGGATCTAATGTTGCATGCAAAGATTACTCTAGCGTAACTTTTACCCATCGTTGCTGCAGCTGTTCTTCAAAATAATTCAACTTTTAAAGTGAAAAATCCACGCAATTTTAATATTTCGTACGTCACTTCGTCCTTTGTTAGACCAAAAACACTAAACAATACGTTACAGATTCTTGCACCATAATATTAACTGTTTACTCTAAGCGCAGTAAATGGATTGCAAGTACATGGATTTACGTTTATATGAACAAAATTATGTAAAAGTATGCAATAGTTTGTACCTTTTTTATATATTTTAAACGATAGCACTTTTTTCATAAAAGAATTCATTTGGAATTGAAAGGATAAAAGTTCTTAGAAACAGTCTTTGTATTTCTGGTGTAGAAAATGTATGTAAACGTTTGCAAATACGGACATAAACACAATATTTTTTAATTTTTAAAAAATAATTTTAAACACATTTTCTGAAAAAAAAAAAAGATTTTTTTTAAATTAAAAACTGTTTCATAAGGAATTCAAAGAGTTTTTAAGCACTTCTCGCATTAAAAGATTGCACTAAATAATTACAAAAAAAACTAATTCGCTTTATACCAGTATTTATATATATATAACCTATATACTTTTTCTGTTCGGAAGAAAATAAATGTATCTTTATAAACACAGCTTCTATAGAACCTATTGCGTGAAACAATCATACACGTTATCCAGAATATTTTCCAAGGAGTTTCACTCACGCAAATGAAAAGTAATGGACTTAAACATATCAATAATTTACAAATTTATTAAATAAAACACGAACATAAGCCGATTATCGATTAATACAAATGAATAATTTTTTTTTTATTTAAAATTATATCGACAAAATTTCATAACTCATGCAGAACTCTACGCATGACAAGATAGGGGAGGTAACTTTATTTTAAATGGTATACTGCCTATTGTAACTATTTATTAGGGCATTACCTGGGCTGCAAAAGGCATACAAAAATCGTTTCTTGCCCAAGCGATTTTGTAGTTTGAGGAAAAGTTACGAATGGACCCGAGGAACTATCATGTTTTTCACTATTGATAAGTTGGAAAGAAAGCACCGATTGTCATTTAAGTATATTTAGCCTAATGCTTAAAGTTAACTATCGAATTACTTTATTTCTATCTCTTGTTGTTTATTTTTGAAGAATGAGTTTCTTGCGTGTTTCATCGATACTTTTTCTGATGCTCTTGGCTCTTCAGATCACCGGAGAAGAATTCGGTAATTCCTCATCAATCATACTTTTAATATTCAATTTTACATGAAAATTCTTTATGATATGTGTCTTATCTTATCAAATTTTTACAAAACTTGTATTAATTTAGAAAAGCAAGCTAAAGTTTAAACTTTCTGACTGAATTTGTTAAATTTAATTAAATTAATCTACTCCAACACGCTAGCAAGGCGTTTCTAATTAAATTTCTTCGTATTTTAGCACCAGAATACAGAGCTTTCGCCGATTACAACAATGAAGACGACGTATGGGAATATCAAAGATTTCAACATTACGGATTCAAGACTCCAGGACCCGAAAGGAGGAGTATCGATGGGCTTTTAGCGTTTTTGGCACCTATTGCCGCCATACCAATAATAACGGGAGCTACACTTACCGGCTTAGCAGCCATTCTTCCAGTCATGACATCTCAAAATAGGCCTATTACCATGGGTAGGAGAAAGAGGGACGTCGAACACATCCTCTTCCTGACGTTGACACAGGCTGCAAACCGCACCGTTAAGAGAGATGCCAGGAGAAATTTCCAAGATTTAGACATCATTCAGAAGTATTTAAGACAAGTTAAACCCCACGACGACTATAATGAAGAAGTATTAGCGACTTATCTCGGTTGTAGTGGCATGTTGGACAGTAATAATCACTGTTTGGAAAAGTTAGTATGTCAATTCTCCGATAATACCAGTTCTATGTCACAGCTGGAGAAGGACGTATCGTCGTTGTAAGTTGATTAAATCATTTTATTTATCATAAAATTTCACATATGTCAATATAAATTAACAAGAACGACTGTAATTATTTCAGAGTTAGTAATTACGCATTGTATATTTAAGATTAAAATCTTGTTCCGCTCACAAATTCATTCGAATTCAACTCATATATGTTATCATTGAACTGTTTCCCCGCAGTAGAGAAATCAGAGTTCAATCATTTTTCTAACATTTTTATCAAATAAAAATTGAATCTTTACGATGTAAATATTCTGCTTAAATCGTGTTCGAAAATAAGAGAGTAAGCAAAATATAAAACTAAGTAAAGACAAATCTTATAAAAATAATTGTTGTATTTATTTAAATAGGATAATATACACCATCCTGAACAACAGATTTATAAGCGACGACTTCAAAAACAGAATGAAAAAAGCGGCATTGACAGGAAGAGATCATCCAGGAAAATGCAGGAGATATTATTGCACCAGAACAAGTTATAACGGTCAACGCTATTATAGGCTTACTTAATTAATAATAACAAATTTCAATTCTGTAACGGTCTTTACTGCATTTTTTTTTACGAATAAATGGAAAATATTCATTTAAAAATAATGGATATTTAATTATTAACGAATAAATATAATGTTATTTCTTTATTTCTTGATCAATTAATCAAATTTTATTCTTATTATTGAATATTTTACTAATAAATTTGAATATTTACGGGGCGACCAAAAATCAGTTAACCGAGACTGGGATAAGCTGAATAGCGAACCACAGCACGCAATTACTCCAAACTGGTTTTAGCCATTTGTAAAATGTCTCGGTTAACTGACTTTTGTGCCATCCTGTATTTTCTAATTTGTAAATTTGATAAATAAATATATAGGCCTATATAGGCCTATATAATAAAGCCCACCATCATTTATCTCTAAAAGTTTTCGTATATATTTTCTTTATAAAGTTAGACATCATCCATCTCTAGAAGTTTTGATGTGTTTCCTCCGCGTAAAGTGGAATGCAGCTCACCTCTCTTGCCTTTNCTCTCATTTTTAGTTAAAAGTGTGACAAGGCTCGACTTAAAACCTTAAAAATGTGGGATTGAACTCCATTATTTTCAATTAGAAAATGTTTTTGAAAGCTCTAACACCTATTTATTATCATTTGTTTATACTGTATAATTTCGATAATGTTTCTATTGTTAAATTCTATTAATCGGTCGAGGAGCAATTCAAAACGTTGAATACGGTTGCATTTAATACAATCATTGTAAATTCCTTAATAATATAGTGGCCCAAAAGTCAGTAAACTATTTTAAATTGCAATTAATTAACTAAACAAATTTTTCTTTGGGTTTTTACCAATTTTCTAAAACTTCCATATTCATAGATGTATTCGAAATACACAAAGTGAAATAACGGTTAACTAAGTTTTGGGCCAGTCTCCGTATAATGTTTTAAATTTAAAATTTTAGCGAAAACTATAATGCAGGTGAAAATTAAACAAATTCTAGTAAACTAGATAGGAAAGAAACAATAAGAGTCATGGAATCGAGAAAGCGTAAATAATTAGTATACTTGACCTAGTATTAGGACTACACTTCAAAATGTAAAAGATTAATTCTTATAATTCACGAAACTAAAAAAACAAAATGTTTAGTATTAAGACGTAGACACGTGAAAAGCAATTAAAAAAGTAATACAGTATATAGTTCGGGTTGCTATATTTTATACGGCTAGATTAAAGGGTAGCTAAAGATGATTAACGCTATCACTAATTTACATTTCACTCCGTCCTATCCAAAAACGTAAAAGTAAATGAATTTTTAGTTAACAATCACACACTGTGTTTCCACGTGATCTAGTGTGAGGATATCCGGCTTTAACCCAAAACACTCGGATCCTCAGCACCAGGATCGAATCCGGGGAATGGTCTGTCCCGGACATGTCGAGTCTCTCTCTCATCATCCGGCTGCTTCATTGTGGGCCCGACCAAACTCACCATGAAACTGACAAAAAAGCCCTCTTAGTACTCATAGAGTGAAAAAAATAGCACTCTGTTTTTATTTTTTACATTTTAATTTAAAAATTAAAGCTTTCACATTGACTAAATATTTGCAAATTATAACATAACTTATAATTAAAATATTTAATCGTAAACCATAGCTTTCCGTGAGGAAGAATATGAACTGATAGACCCATATAAGAATAGGCATACGACTGTTCGGAAATCCTCCACTGCCACGAAACTAGTTGCTTAACTTTCCCGGTAATATTTAAAATTTTGGCGGTCCCATCCGTTATCATATTTTATTTTTAAAATTTTTATATTTTTAACTATTACAAAACGGCAAAAAGCTTAATTTTGAGGGTAGGAATGAGTTTTTATTTAAAAAAAAAAAACAATTATAAATGCTAATAACGAGTAAAATTGTCATTAATTCCGACCCTACCGGAGATACATACGACTCCCATTATCTCCCCACCCTCTCGACCTTTAACTACCAAAATTTGATGGCATGGACCCCTAATAAACAAATCTCCGTGCAAAGTTTCAAAAATTTTCGACAAAAAGCACAATGTTGAGTCTTACAGCTTCAAAAAGGGTAAACAAAATTCCTGCTCACACACAAACACTCTAACATCCATACATACAGAAAAAACCCACGAAATTTTTTTGCATTCCTCGACGTTTCAAGCTGTCCTGAGTCTAAACATGAAAAAATCTGGAAGGTCTTTTTTTGACCGATCGCCATACACTATCACTTTGTTATATATAACAGCCGAAAAAGTTAAATCTCTACCTTATATTACTTTCGTATTATGTTTTCTGTATAAAAGTCTAAATTTTTGGATCCCTTCTTTGTCTGGGACCCGAATCAAGTGGATCCACTGGATCACAGGCCTTTTATATAGGATCTTTGTACGTTTACCGAAAGTTGTCGCGAGACTAGAAAATAATAATCTTTTGTCTATTTTATCAATTGTTTCACTCGAATACAAACGTAACCTTAATAGATAAAATCGAATCTTTATATACGTAATATAGCAAATTTACCTGTTAACTTTGTTTAGACAAAAACAGGCTAGCCTAAATGCAAAAAAATAATTTTTACAAACTACAGTAATATGCTGCATTTCAAGTAACGAATATACTGTATTAAAATCTGATTAGTTAACTCTTCTCTAAAAGTAAATAATTTCGTAATTATCAATTAAAATTAATTAATAAATTCAGATTCATTTCTTTTACACGCAATTTATGAGCCGATAATTCACTTCTATAAATCCACCTAAAAAGTAAACGATACAATATCACATAGCACTACCTCGATTTTAGGCATATAAATAGGTATTGAAATACGAAAATAAGCGTAGGTAAGTTATTTAATAAGTTATTGAACAATTTCTTTCTTAACTACATCAAACAGAAATTAATTAATTACAGATCACGAACTGGTCACGTATCATATTTACTATCAGACAGACACATACACTTGTTAATAATAAATTCTTCCTGGATCCCGAGTTTAATTTTAGAAATTAGGAAAAATGTTCCGCCGCGTAACTTTGCTATTTATTTTATCTTTCTTTAATGTCTTAATTATAGATCGATAAATATATCATCCGAAATTTTTCACGAAGGTCAACATTTTAATAAATGACCCGTTATATTTATTATATTTTTAAAAATACATTTTTGTATACGATAATGTGTACGATAATGAGTTTATTTTAATTAATATTAAGTGTATAATTTATGCAATGCATTAAAACAATACGTCTAAGTCATGGGCATTGAATAAATAAAAATTGCTTTGTTTGAGCTTAAAACTTTTTTATCTTTTTTAAAAATTAAAGTACAGATCGATCAAAAAACTGACCTCTCAAGATTTTTACATTTTTTGGACTCGGGGAACGTCGAGAAAAGCAAAAAGTTGAGGGTTTTTTTTTTTTCTGTGTGTATAGAGTCGTAGGGCAGGAGTTTTTACCCAGTTTGAAGCTTAATAGATCCTGTACCTTTTGTCGAAAATATGTAAAATCTTGCGAGGAAGTTCGTATGTTAAGGGGAAACGTTTGTAGAAACTTTCGGAAAAATCGGACCAATGCTACGGGAGATATGACACTCACCACTTAATATAAGTTATCCCGATACAATCTGAAGATTTAAAGGTATTGGTAGCAATTATTAGGGATGAAAACAAAGAATGTCGTGAAAGTCCAGCAACGCCGTTGCCAGCTGTTTTTTTTTTTTTTTTGTAGTAATTGTTACTAAGTTTAGTAGAAACAATAGCTTTGATAAAACTTAACAATTGGGAAGTGTAGTAATTTAATAAACAGTAATATGTAAATATTTTATTTTTTATTAAGTTTTGCTGTACGTGCAGTACCTATAGAGATGAATGATACTCGAGTACGTAAGTTAAGTTATAAATAAAATCGATACGTAGTACAGTACATAACTTTGATAAGTAAGTACTTACTGCTTCCACGTACCGTATTTATGGACAGACGTCACGCATACGCTTATAATTTTCACAGCGCTTAACATAAGCTTAACTTCTTCAGATTAATTGGATCGAAAACTATATTAAACACACCGATAAAAATCCCGGTAAATAATTTTATGTAAATTCGACAAACGTTTTCGATCTTACGGAAGATCTGTTTCGGGTCAATAACATTCTAAATTGCAATACATAGAAGCTGATTTCAAAATCTTGTGTAAGATCGAAAACGTTTTTCATATTTACATGAAATTATTTACTGGGATTTTCAAGGTTTTGATTGGTGTATTTGGTTGTAAGCTTCAAGAAATGATAGCTTCGGTCAAACGTGCATTTATTTAATCCGTAATTTGTAAGTCGTAGTTTGTATATTATAAATACATAGCGCCTGAAACTATACTTTTTATGGATTTTATGCCGTTGTGCCCTTACAAACTAGTAAGAACATCTACATAAAATACGGAGGGAATTTGTTACAGAAACGAATTTAAAGCGGGCGAAGATATTTATCATTTATCATCTCCACCCTCTAAAATAGGATAAAAACGATGTAAAAGAGTATTTTAAGATTTGTAACCTTAAAATACTCTTTCGTATCCGTCGACCGTTACTAATGTTAGTATTTCGTATAGAAGACAATTTTGGACTTATATTCTCTAAACTAAGTGGACCATTTATTTATAGTCACGCTTTCGTATGCGACGAGTCCACGTCCTTTATTTGACCAGATATATCGTTTAAGCGTGACAATTTCATTATAACAGTGCGTTACGCATGAGTTAAAGGGTTCTTGATGGTAGTTTTTCTTTTCCTTCGATGTTTTATGAAGATGAGAAGAAGCTTGTTACAGTAGAAGTCATTAGCACTCAAAGTCTGCATTAACACAGCTAAAAAAAAAACAGGATCCCAACAGGAATTATCCGGATTGTCATGTCAGCATGGAAAGAAGGTTTGTATTAATTATGTTTAATTAATATTGTTTTTACAGTGTTTAAATTTAACGCTTAATTTAAGTTTTCGCGATACTTCATTGAGTGTAAATTTAATTTTATAATGTTGTATAAACTTAAATGTGCTAGACTTAAGTTTCATCTAAATGAGCAGATTCATCATTCGAATTTTTTAAATAGTAACATTGCAATTTTTTAATTGCGTTAAAGTGTCGAGAAATAAAGTAAATGCACAAACTAACTTGGTAAAGTCAAAAGTATACACGAAAGTTGTAGGTACAGTACATACGTAGCCTGTACAAAGAACGTAATTAATTTTATAAATAGCCAATTAATTAGCCATCGGACGTCGTAATTAACAGGATATAAACACACTGTTTTGAGAAGTTAACAGTGAATTTTCTCAAATTATTCGCAGTTAAATGCATTAGTCTAAATGCTGTAAATTCTGCCTATTTACGAAAATATAAACGTGTCTAAATCGTTGAAGAAGCCTATTGTGGGGTAGTTTTCTTGTAAAACTTATTGGTGAAGATGTTAACTAAGGCTAACAGTGCACGAATGAAGATTTCCAATTTGAAGAATAGATAGTGGAAAACACTGCATTAATCTGGCCGATAACATTGTTTTGAGAAAAGCTTAGCTCTAATATATTACAACAGATACGAATAATATTGCAACAAGAACATTTCACATTGCCGTAACTTATATTTCGGCTTTTCAGAGCTATCGGGAAGAATTATTGCTGGCAGGTGTTAATCGTTTTCTGAAGTTCGGGGTCATCAAAGTGGGAAAAGAAACTTTGATTTATTTGAAAATAAATAATTTCCATCGAGTAAAGATCGGTTCCCGATGAAAAAGACACTTTCCATGTCTTTTGGAGTGGTGAAGAAAAACAGATAAAAGTGTGTTTGGTGCACAATTTTGATGAAAGCACATTACACTAATGGACTAATAATTGTATAATCGTTTAATTATTCTTGAACATTTACTTGAACAGAGCTATTTTTATCTTGTAATTATGTTTACGTTAGTGATTTTCAAATGTAATTCACTGTTTTTTTTCTAGAGTCCAATTCTTGACATAGTTCCAAGATAGTTAAGCATTGTTTTGAGCCATGACATAAACAATATATTTATTTATTTATTTATCGAACGAATGTAGGCCTGTAAAAAGTCCTTCATCGTATTAATAAAATATACCAATTTTTCAAAATTGAACAGTACTAAAATAATAGAAATGAAAAAAATTCTGTAAAACACAGCACTTCTGGAGAAAACTAACCACAAAATTCCTTAAAAACTAAAAAAAAAATGTATAGCAGTTTAGTTAACTTTCACAATACAAATCGTATCACGAAGTAACTATCTTCTTTAAAACAGCTTATCATACTTTATTATAATCTAGCAATAAATACTTTAATAATAACATTCTGTGTACTGTATCGATTATTTTTTCAGAAACATCGAGTTCTCACAACGTAAGTATTTTGAAAATGAATCTCTTTAAATTTAGTTTTTACTTATTATTTTTTAAATGTAAAAACATGATGTGAAGCGGGTGGGATCAACAAATAGGGGGACTTTATCCCCTTTCTCGAAAAACATAAAGATACGAATGAGAGGCGAAATGGGGTGAAACTTTGGGCTCCGTCTCGCTTCTTTCAGTTCCTATTAAAACACGAATACCTAATTTAGTAGTCTAACTGAATAGATTGACAATTTGCCTAACGGATTCTCAATTAAAATCCTTTTAATTCTGTTGTAATTAAATACGATTCGTTTAAAAAGTCAAAAATAAATGATGGCGTATAGTAAGGCACGTTACAGACTGATGTCTCTTCATTCTATAATATAATGTAATTTCTAGATAAATAAAATAACTTAATAAACTAAATATCGTTGAAAATTTGCATTGATTTACCGATTAAAAATATATAAATCAATAAAAGTCATAAATGACAAAGTAATTAAATGCATTCTTCTAATTAGAAAACTGGTTTATTTTGTGACCGAAAATATAGAAGTTTTAAAACATTTTATCAAAACATTTTAAACACAAACAAGCAATTATTTATTGTGACCTGATTGCAATACCTGGCTGCAGTTTTTAATCATATATTTTATTTATTTAATGTAAAATATATGCTCGCTGCTTCAAATTAATACTGTTCTCTCTTGGCCCGGTGTATCATACTTTTCCTATAACAATAGAGTCGTGTCGTTCATCTATTCATCTATTAACTGCTTTCAGGGGAAAAGTCTTGAATTGAAATAACGGAACTTCTTATATAGTTAATCGGGCCTTCCTGTTCCTAAGGTTTCCATATCTGGTCTCAGCTTTTATCTGTCTGACTCCATTCTCAAGATTAAGGAAAGACAGGCGAACAGACGGACAACATTTGGAATTTGTAGGTCTACAGTTTTTTTCAAATTGCAGCCCAATAAACATCATAAAACTATAATATACTGTTGAAAGTAAACTATGTTGTGTATAAAAACTTCTTGTCTCAATGAGTGTTGATGAACGATTCTCAAACACTGTGTAGATTCTGTTTATAATAAACATTCTAATTGATAAACATTGATTGACCTTTGGTATGGATCTATAACAGGTCAGTTTCAAAAATTTGAAAAGGAATTTTTATCTGTATATAAGAATTTTTATGTATTCGCGTATGGCTGATGAGAGTCTTTTGGACCGAAGTGCATATCAGTAATTAAGTTGAATTCCGTCGATAGAAGTGTCATTTTGATGTCCTCAGTTGCAGTGTGATAAGTCTCTGTTATCTCTACTACACAGTGCTTGAGATTCATTCATCAACAGTAGACTACGTTTATACGGTCTGCTTTCAATTCTTTAACACTCTTCGCGTATACAAGCCAATGTTATATTCGCAATGTAAATCTGTATCTTATATGAAGGAAAATCCACTTCGTATCAACTACCGCACGTAAATAAATAAATAGATAAACAGAACATTCTAAATGTATTTGTGACAATTACGTCAATGGAGACATCCATTTATTACGCACTAACGCTCCATTCCACAACACTTGTCACTTTCTGACAAGCGCCGTAGAAAGGAACAAATAAAAATCGAGTGAATATTTATGATTTCTGTAAATAAAACATTTTATAATTATCATCAATGGAAAGTCGTATTCAATAAATACGGTAGAATCCCAGTTATCGGAGATCCGATTAAACGAGGAGATCCCGAAAGTGAACACTAACTAGCTTACTTTTCTTCTATTGTAATTCATAAAAGAGTGTTTAAAACGATAGCACGTCGCCTTTTATCATCGAAGTTCAACAAATCGTTCGTATTAATTAATATTAAAATATAACTGCAATAATTATTCTTAAAACTATCGTGCGGTACGTACGAGTTAAGTGCATAATAAACGATGTAAAATCTTTGTTTCTTATATATAGGCTAATTAAATTCGCTAAGGTATTAAAAAAAAAAAAAAGACTTAAAAGGTGAAGTGAAGGCTTGAAAGTTGAATTAGAAAGGACGTCTGTCGTCTTCCAATTTTAAATAGAATATACTATTTAATCACAAATACGGGTCAGTCGAAAGTCAGAGGATTTTTAAAATTTATAATTTCATTCATTAAAGCATTGTTAGTTGTGTATTTAACACGGAGGATCGTATTTCTAGCTATTTCTATTAGGTTTTTAAGCAATAAAATATTTGAATAAGGCGGCAATTTCGTTTTTCAAGTGTTAGGTAACTGGGGGGGGGTCACACCGTAGGTTACGTTGGTAAAAGTAGCATCAATTAATGCTTCTTTCTACTACAATTATTGTCAAACGCACTTATATTGTGGCAGCGCGTTGTTTAGAATAAATAAGCCTGCGACCGTACAAAATGACACGAAATTTTCTGAAAATCTTAATAAAAAATTAGTAAATATTATAGTAAATTTTGATGAGGTTTTTGTCTTTTATTACATGAAACGTGAGGGAAATTTTTAAAGAAACATATTTAAATTTTTGAAAATCGTTACAGATTAATAATGTCGAACTGTTATTGGCTGGCATTCTTTTGCTTATTCATCACGATGGTGATGTCACAAGTAACCGTAGTGACCAAATTTTCCGATAACTCGACAAAAATTTTAAGAAGCAAACGTTCTCTGGGATTAGAAGCCTTAAATACGAGAGAAAGGCCAGCGGGTCGATACTTCCCTATTGCTTTGTATTCCGTGACGCATCGAAGACCGGGTGAGGCTATATATATATATTATATTACATGTTAGTCATAATTTCGCTCAACAGATGGCACTATTTTAAAATATTACATTTATAACACTTGTAAATATTTTATTAAAATTCAATATATCAAAATGTAATCCTTTGTTGTTATATTTTTGAGGGTTTTACATCCTGGTCTGCTTTAAAATTGTAAAAAAAAAAAAAAAAAATTATTTTATAGTGTCGCCATCTGTCGAGTTTCGGTATAGTCAAGTTAGATAATAGCGTCGTTTTTTAATCCGATCGATCGTTTCCTTTTTTAGGTAATCGATTGTCGTCTAGAAGAAAACGTCCGGAAGTGTGGGAGTACAGAGGTCAATACTTTTACGGTTTTCGACGTAATCAGAGAGAGAGAAGGACTCGTTTGTTGGTCGCTACTCTACCTATATTATTGGCACCGCTTTTAAGTTTAATCTTTACTCTACCCGTTATTTTACCAATGGCCGTGCAACCTCTGTTACCATCCGTTAATTCGGGGAGGAAGAAAAGAGCAACCCAACCACCGATCGGTAATAGGGAAGAAGAAATTAAATCCGTAGCCCATTATCTGCATAAAGTTAGATACGACGAGAATCAGCAGGGCCGTCTGGTCGCCAATTATCTGCAGTGTAACGGCTTACTCGACCCCGAGGATCACTGCATGGAGCGACTGTCCTGCGAATTTGCCGATCCGAAAAATGCCCACGCTCCCGAACTAGAAAAGACGGTCACCTCCATGTTAGTAACCACTAATTCCTTTTTATCAGTAAGCAATCGTAATATACAGGCATTTATTAAATCGACATCTATTGTATTTTCCCTGCCGTTAACGTGATGGGATTATCGTGCACATTTACGTTAAATCGATGTCATTTGTCTTTGTTAAAACCTAAATAAGGACGTCGAACTTGACGGAGAAATGTTACATATTTACTAACTAACAACTTAGCGCTATATCGAGGTGTAACGAATATTCGATTTCTATACGTGGTCAGTCGTACAAATTTAGAGAAGTTGACCGCGAAGTTCGTATCCGGGTCCGATCTTCGCGAGTGGATTTCTTGGGAATCTGAATAAATCCGTGGCCGAACCACTCACGATAATAAAGGAGGTAGCTCGAAATAACCAAGTCAGCCAAATATCCGCGGGTTTTATGCGTATTTAGAAATGTTAAGCCTCCTCCTCGGCATCCATTGCGGATCCGATCAATGATCAGGAAGAGGTACGAAGAAAATTGATAGAATTGTATTAGGTCTACAATTTATACGTAGAATTACTGGTCTAGTTATTTTTTAATTAAACAATCGAGATAAGATTCTAAGTGTTTAGATTTTTAAATTAAATCTGACTTATTATCACTGTTTACAGTATTTATGATTAGAGTGATGGTGATTAAATTATTTATATGGGGGAAATTATAACTGAATGAATTCTTTGTATCTAGAAATTTTGCAAAATTTCTGAGGAAATTTCCTAAATATAATATGTAAAATTAGTGTTTGCATTTTCTTCAAAATCCATAAATTTGTTCCTTATTTGTATAAGAAAAATTTGTATAAGAAAAATGGTATTTTTCTTATACAAGAAAAATACCATTTTTCTTGTATAAGAAAACAGCTTTTTCTTCTTTCGCTGCTTTGAAAAATATAAAAAGTAAACGAATAAAACAGAATAGAATTTGTCCCGTGATTAAAAATTAGGCTCTTTTTAAATTTATAAAAAGAAGTTTAGGATAGCGAAGAATTTTGTATCGACTACGTAAAAAAAAGAAGCAGGGAATAAAGTATAATAAAAATTCAAGCTGTTAATTCTCACGGCCTAGATCAAAGAAAACTTTAAAAAAATTATAATCTTTTAAAATATTTTAATACCATTTATTCCGTAAATTTATTATGTTTAATTATTTTTATATAAATTTCTTTAAATTATTTTTAATAACAGCTTAATATTTTTTATTATTTTGAATATTTTCGCTCTGTCGCAAGCCGTTGGTTTAAACGAATTAATTAAATATAATAAATACTTATTATATTTAGATTTAACTGGTAAAATTATTTAATGGTGCGCGTTATATCGCTTAATATCGATAGCCATATCCTGTATCGAGTGCATTGTATAAGCGCTCGATATATCCATATTGATGACGTTATAATTTAAATTTTACAATTGGAACATTTAGACCTACAACAAGAATTACCCAGTTTAGTGATATCTGTTTATACCAATTAGTTGTATAATAAATAAACGGAAGTTTGGCATCGGCTTAAATATAACATTATCTTTAGTGCATACATCAACAGCATCGTAGTGAGTTTCTATTACGTAAATGCAGACACAGATGTAACGTTATGACCGATTTGTGTCACATTGGAGTAAAGAATTTAGGATACGATAGTCTATTATTACGAGCACAATAAATTATGGATTTAATGAATATAACGTATAATAGAAAATAACATTTGTAACAAAATACAGTAACTTCGTATAACGCTCAAAGTATTATTCGAAAGAAAGCGCTGGTATTCCCTTTTGGGCTCTCTATCGTCTGAAAATCCAATAGAGGTGAGACGAAGATCGGACCCATAATGAACTTTTTAAAATAGTTTTCGCCTCGTATGTCTTATTACATTTTAGGTTCCTGTAGTATACTAGGCTCGAGCCAAATGACTCCGCTAGCTCCTTCAATCTGGACCGGACAATATTGGCGCTATAAAAAACACTTTAAAAATTCCCTAGTTCGATTACTAATAAATATTTGATAGAAGCCCGATGTAAATAAACGATTTCGTCATTCCTATAATTTTTTAAAAATTATATTGACTAAATTTTGGGCCCCTTTACGTCCCTTCTAATAGTTCGTTAGTCCCTGTCTACCCGCAATTTAATAATTAAAATATTTTTTTAAATATCCTTATTCAATATAGTAATAAATATTATTATTATTATTTTTATATTGTATAGTTTATATATTTTGCACCTGTTAAAAAATTTTCTTTTTATAAATGTTAATGTATTTTTCAATATTTGCAGATTGCTGGGACACATCTTGAAAAATCCTTTCATTCCCCAAACTTTCAAAAAACGTTTGAAGCTGTCGGCTATTTACGGAACTCGTCGCCAAGGGCAGTGTAATCGCTTCTTTTGTGCACATATGGACAACTGAAAAATAAAAAAAAAATTCCCTCTTTACTCAAAAGTTCTCTTTGTTTATCTTTTATAGAAACTACGCAATACGTATTACTCATTCAAATATGTATATATTTCTTATTAAAAAATTTAGTTTCATTTAAATTTAATACGCTAATTTTACTCTGGAAATTTATTAAATTTACTATAAAATTTATTCGATTTTTAAAAAAAAAAATTCACCAGGAACACGCGCTCATTTTATACAAAAATACGGTGTATTTTCTTGATTTTTTTTATTAGCTGAATACTGTATATTTTTAAAATGATTTATGAATTTTTGGAAGATTTCTTTAACATAGTAGTTGACAGATGGCGCTCTTCCGATTGATAGTTGGTAGGAAAAAAGTTATGTTTTGTAACTGTATGCCTGTGTCTAGTTGGAAATGTTGGAGAAAACAGTTAGGTGTAACCCTTAGCCATGTGATTGCGAAAGTCAACGTTTTTCGAGTTATAAAAGTTGAAATTTTCATGTATTAGACCGAATTTCCGAGTGATGTTAACGGACACGGATATATCGCAACGAGTTTTATTAATTCTGTTTATATTTTATCGTTGCGATGGCTTCAATTTGGACTTGCATTCGCCAGTTATTCATCGAAGTCATCCCGGTACCATGTTCGGTTTTTCGGTTGCGTTACACAGAAACAGAGGTTATAGTTGGTAAGTTTTTCAAAATATTTTATATATACCTTCTCGCCAGAAAATTCAAAAATGTCGACGTATTAACAGGTTGACGCACCGCCAAATCGATTTTATTCTGTAAATTTCCTAGTTAGTCACTCGGGATACAAAGGTTACATTCATCTTTTCTATCAGACTTTATAGAGCAAAAAAGTTTCTTGATCCCTTCTACTGTTTGTTTATTCGAAAATTTATCAATGGACCCCGTTGAAGTTATTCAATGAACAGTTCACTATATATACATAGAAACAAACACTTGTTTTCCTAATATTATCGTTAATGGGTTTATAACTCGGTTAAGAAACTTGCTTCTTTAAAATAAAGGATCGGGCTTCTCCTTCCTTTATTTTAAAGGGACGCGTTTATACAAATTAGTGGCGTTTACAAAGGGAAGAAAATTGTCTTTTTAAATCAACGGGCAAGTTGCTTGTTCCCCTCTCCTTCATATTTTAAAGGAGCGCATTTATTTACACAAACGTCGAATTGAGAACGTTTTCGTAGAAACGTTCCATGATTTCTCATCTCGTTTCAATGTTATCCACTTTGTTAATGTATTAATGCGTTTGTTCGATTCCTTTGATTACGGGACGATCCAAAAATGATAAAATAAAAAACAGAAATATACAACAGGAAGATCCAACATACAAAACAAGACCAAGTTACGACAGTATTCATAACAAAGTAATATTTATCCTATTCAAATGCCATAAAATCAAACTCTGTCTACGTTAGAGTTTAATTCTGTAATCTTTAACCTTTTAGAAAAAAATTCCATTGGAATAAATTAAATTTTAACAGGTTACTAGTTGGTGCGCCTCAGGATCAAACCGATCAACCGGGTGTAGTGAGGGGTGGTTCAGTATATCGATGCAGCACAATATACTCAGATTCCTGTGAACATATTCACTTCGATACCGCTGGTGAGTCAAATATTAATACTTTTTTTTTAAATTAATATTTATGTTATCGCTATTTTACATTATTTTAAAAGTTTTAAAGCAAATTCCAGGTGAAAATTTCGTTAATGTAGGTTGTTTTAAAAAAAAACCTGTTTAAAATGGACCCTTTAGAAAACGGATAGTTTTGGCCGGTACCGTTTTAAACAGGTTTCGCTGTATTAATTTAATATTTAATGTTAGTTCAATGTAACTGCATCGTGTTATATTATTCTTATTTGGATTTAATCTTTAAAAACTCAATAAAATTCTAAACGATGCAAAGTTTTAAATGATTTATTTTCAAATGATCAAAATTGTAATTAAGATTTAGCTTTATTTTAAAACTTGTTTCTTTGCTACATAGAATGTTATCAATTTTATTAAGATTCAAAATTATCCATTTTTTTCTATGGATTAATATTTTACTACGACACTTATTTGAAAATACGTTTTTTTATTTTTAAAATTTCGAGCAATTCATTGGTCAATGTAGATAAAATTCATTATTTTATTAGACTTTTAATACGAATTTTCAAATTATTTATAAACTAATATTAGTGATTTTTAAGAAGACGTTAAACGTCACAAAGATAATTTTTGTCGATAATTTTTCGGCTTAAAAAAAAACAACAAAATCAGTACTTATTGTGATAAAAACGAGTTAAAATCTATCTTTTCCATTCATAAAAATCTACGAGGTTACAAAACTTCTACTTTAAAATGACCTCGAGTGGGCACGGTGACCTTTATAGCTTTGACCCTTACCAAAACCCAGCACGCTACCTCCCAAAGGACCGTTAGGAAAGAGCAAGAGAGAATATATAGTAGAGATTATGAAAATAATTATTTTGATAAAGAATCACATAAATTTTTGTTTTAACTTCTTTACAGGTCACGGTAAAATATTTTATCTCAGTCAACCTAAACAAACAGATGATAAATCTAACCAATGGTTCGGTGCGACTATCCATAGCTCGGGGGAAAACGGAGTTATTGTGGTAAGTGTGAAAAAATAGAAAAATAAAAAGTAAAGGAAAATAACTTAGTTTAGTACTAGCCAAACATTGTAATACATTCTAACTTTAAATAATTACAGGCGTGTGCACCTCGTTACATCTACTTCTCGTCAAATTTAAAGAGAAGAGAACCAATCGGTACCTGTTGGGTAGCAAAATCGGATTTTTCTGATTTTAAAGAATATTCCCCTTGCAGAACGTGTAAGTTTATTAAATTATTTTATACTTTTTATGTTAAAAATCCTTTCCTTTCACTTTACGAAAAGGGTTTGAAGGAATGTTCTGTATTGCATTGAACCTACGTTATTGTAATTGCTTATTTAATTAAACTACAGTATTTAACACACCCAATATCCTATGGGATTCTATTACCATGATTACTCATGTAAACTATTTCGTATATATTCAATATTCTTAGTAAACCTTATCTACGTTATCGCCTAAACAAATGAAACAATGTTTTCTTTATATCTGACTAATTTAGTAAAGATTTCAATGACACATATTAAACTACCTACGAAATTTGTAACGAATCATTTTATTAGTTAATGCATTTGATTCTATAATATTAAATCCAATCGCAACAAGTTAAACAAACTTTTAAAAAAATGTATTTATTTTATTCAGAGTTATAACAAGTTATCAATAAATAATAATAATAATAATTTTAAATGTAATTTGTACAATTAAAAAAAAAAAAAAATCCTGTTGGAAGGAAGTTGTTTACTGGTAAACTAACACTATCTTCAGCATTTGTTTTACTTTGAGTAAAGGTTACTTTTTTTGATAAATAAATATTAATACATTGAACGAGTTTATGCTGTAATTTGATAGTTTAAAACAACAGATTGTCACTAGGGTATAAATTAGTATTTTCGCAAAAGGCACTTCTTATTGGCTAAACATTTAAATATATTTAAATATTAACCAATAATCGATTTCGTCGTGTTTTTTATAATGCAAGAAGCTTGTTTTTTTAAGGAAATGTTAATTTAGTGGTCCTTTTTTAATGTTTTTAATGTTAAAATTTTTTTGTCTATAAAAGGTTCTGAGATGTCAACTCTTATTGGTTTATTAAATAGACTCCAGTTAAGACATGTAATCGATCGGTGTGAGGGGTGTATTTTTTAGCGGAGACGGTTTAAAAACTAAGAGATAGGGATGGAGGAAGTTTTTATTGCAAAATTCGTCCGGAAAAGTTTATAAAGTTTACTCAAACCGTGTTACATTAGCAAATTCTAGGCATTATAATAAACTTTGATTAGATAAAAGAGTCACTTCTATCGCTACAGGTCATCTTGTACAGCTACTAATGGAACATAAGCAGGCGAGGATCAACTTCGTATTTCGTTCAGTTTAAATTAGTCTTTAATGCGTCTTCTATAATTCCTTCCAGGAAAATGCTGCAGTTAATATTTCACATTTCCTAAAAAAGAGCGACAAAAGATATGTAACGCATACACCACAAAAAATTAAGATACGGGTTTTTTCCTTAACATCTAAGTAGCCTTAGAGATAACAATAAAGTAACATGACTTTCTCTGAGCTTATCTTCAGCTGACGAAAGATATTTCATTTTGTTTTTTTAATCGTTCTAAAAATATAATTGCATAATAGTAAAGGGTATCGTATTGACGGGTTAGATTGGAAAGGGGAGGAGTTGCAACTCGATTGCTCCAAGATTTTCCAATGGTTGGAGAATAAACAATTTTAATGGATAGAAAGCAGCATCATTAAAACTTCCAAAATAATTAAACAAGGCAAGGGTCGTGTTTGTCTTAGTGATGTCCTGCAAAGCGAGCTGTCGACAGACAAACTTCTTCCTGAGGCCCCCTTACATTTTGGGGATCGATTGACCTTAGAGGTTAATAGCAGGATGTTTCGGGGAGCAGAACACTTAACACACGACAAGCCGATTATGCTACCGATACTTAAAATTAATAATCTTATTAATCTCTACTGCACCTGTAGCTTATTAAGGAAGTAAAAAAAGAAAGCAGTGAATTTATTTATATAAAATTTTTATAATTGGGTAAACGAGAGTGGTGCCTCTTGCTGCCTGTTTCGCATCTTTGCTAAACAAACAATCTTCTACACCCCAAAACTATCCAGACTCCCTTTGTATGATGCACAGTCTGGAACATCTCTATCGACGCTTGCCTTAAGTCAAATTACGTACGACCTCCCTGTCTTACTTACGCAGAATTTTAAAATTATTCGGAAATCTGTAACCACTTTAAGCGTTATCTACTTTGGTCTAGTCGTACATTTGTAACATCTCCAGTTTAAAAATCCAAATGAATGAAGTTAGTGTTCCTGGAAATGGTATTCTGGAGGGTCACCAGTGTCAAAGCGGTGTCCGGTTACAAGAGTTGTCACCGCTGGTTGCTTCGTAGTTGTGGCGCTGTTAATGGTGAAGAAACGGTATGTTGGTGTATTAATAGTGGTGGTAATAGAATTATTATTCTCTTACAACCCTACACACGACTACCATTTTTTTGAAAAACATCCCCCCCGAATCCTAGCGCGGTTTTTATTAAAGACATCGTGTGTATAGAAAAAATAGCATTCGACGATATAAAAATGATCGGTTCTATTGTCATTTTTCCATTTTAGAATAGAAATTTCTTTCTTTTCCTAATATTAATATCATCTTTATACAGTAGAGTGACAGCTGACTCCAACAGCTGCCACTTCGCAACAATTCGCTTTATGAGACAAAGTGGCTGCGATTTTACCACGTGATGCCACGTCATAGGAATTTCTTTATGCCGAATCGAGCGATGATTGCGATTATTGACATTAATTTCGGTGTCAATTGCTTTTTACTTATTCTTTTGTTTTTAAATGAGGAAGTATTAAAGTTCCGCTCTCTTCCATAAGTTTTTTAATCCTTTTAAACTGGAAATAAGTTTTTTAAACATTTAATATTAAATTACTTTTCTTCTTTTGTTAATAAAGTTTAAAAGCATACTTATATGTTCGAGACGATTTTAAAATTCAAATAAATTTGTTACAATGACTAATTACTCGATAAATAATATATATAAAATTAAAATATTTTAAGAATAATTTGTCTTTAATCTTTAATTTTCGATTCAACTCTAATGTTTTAATTAATTTTATTTAAATAAAATAACTAAATCTAACTTTATAAATAAATTATACTTTAAAAAATAACGTTAAAATTAAATTTGAATTGTCCAATCACGTGGACGAAATCTATTGACGTAACAAATCTGGACCAATAAGCGTCAAGCATAACTTCAAATTCGTTGAATGTGACGTATGTATTACGTAACATCCAAATACAAATTTAAATATATACATAACAAATTTTAAAATAGCATGCTTAATATTTATGTTTTAACTATTATTAATTTATTATTTATTTATTTATTTAATCATTTTTAATATAATTAGCTGCATGGGGTTATCATCGTCAAGGTTCCTGTCAAGCAGGATTTTCTGCTGTTGTATCTAAGGTATCAATACATAATTAAATTCTGTATTAAAAATAAATTTACATATTTAAAAAAATATATTTTAATACCATTTTAGGATGGTAAAAACTTATTTATCGGGGCAGTCGGCAGCTGGTATTGGCAAGGTTAGTTTAAAAATTACATATATTATTAATTAAATGTAACGTCTTTTCTATTTTTATTTTTTGTTACGCAGCACTTAAGATGTTTTAATACAACATTAACAAGTAAACATATATTATACCAGGTTTCTAATTATCAGTATCAAATTTCGCATTACTTTAATAGCAGTGAAAGTTCTGATTGTTATTTATAAACGCCTATCATAAATTACAGTATATACACATACAAGTTCATGCACCCCATAGAATTTATATAATCTTTTAAAATTCTTTTTATAATTTCTCCATATATTTTTAAGTATTTCATTTAGAAAACTGGCAGATATCATATATAAGGAAATAAAAAAAATGCATATATAATAACATATATGTAGACAGAAAAATATACGTTCTTTTGTGCGTATTTATCTGATAAAAATCCTAACGTATTGAATAAATTATTTAAAAAGTTCGTATAATTTGAAATTTTAAAATAATTGAAGTTATAATGAAATCTAAACCGACATATGGTTAAAAAACAAGAAAAAAAAATGGCGAAAGTGAATCGTTTCGTGGTGCCATCTGATGTTAACTAATGTAAATAGAAAGTATATTGTAAAAAAAAAGTGATTTCGGCCCATGTAGGTGATTGTAGCCAAAATATTAAACAACAATAACAAATTATTACAATTTCCGGAATATAAAAAAAAATTGTGATGTAATTGAATTTTTTGAACTGGATGTCAATTTGGTTTATAGAAAAAAAAATACATTAAAATATTTTTGAATACATTTATTTTTATACAGTAGTTTTTATATTTAATCATGATGATGATAAAAATTAATTTCTGAGAAGTTGATCTAGAAAAAAATGGTGAATGCATTTGAGTCTATGTTTTACAAAAACAATTATTAATGCCTCTAGTTTCAATTGAAAAAATTTAAAAAGATGAAACATAATTAGTTTTTCATTAATTGCTATTGTATTACGAAAGCTACACTGTAAGGTGAATGTGGTCATTGTTGGCCACATTCACCTTACAGTGTAGACAGCGCTGTTTACCATTTAGCATCCTGCAGTAAGAAGTAATCAACAGATCACAGAAAAGGTTAGTTTTTGATTGTTTTGAGCATTATATGAATGAATTATTATATTCATTATGTTAAAACAATGTTGTCATATTTTTAGAAATAATGCCAAGGCGTTGCATGCCTAAAAGTGGGACAAGACGATATGTTGTTCAAAGTAAACAAGCAAGCTTCAGTTAAAGCTGTCAAATCTGGTAGAATGTCACAACACGCAGCTAGTTCTTGCTTCAACATTGCACGAACAACTTTACAAAATGAAATTAATGGAAACCATTTTTTGAAAGGAGGTCAGGCAGTTTTGACCACAGAAGAGAAGACAATCATTAGTTACCATTTTATTATGGCATCAGAAATTGATTTCCAATTACAACAACTGAATTACGACATGTCATAAAGGATTATTTGGACCATAAAGGAGAAAAGATTCGTCGTTTTAGTGATAATTTACCTGGATATGATTTTATAAAAGAATTTTTACAATGCAATAAAAATTTAGCTATACGAACATCCGCTAATATCACAGCAAGAAGAGGTACAATTTCTATTGAAAATACAGAAGAGTTTTACAAGAAATTGGTACATACATCGGATGGCATTGAACCAGATTGCATAATTAATATGGATGATTTAATAGAAATCAGAATTTCCAGGACAAATATTTAGAGTAGACTCTAAAGGTACCGTAGTTACCACAATGATAATAAGCAATTCTTATTGGAATTGTCTACAAAGGACATACACGAAAACATACCCGTAGACATTACAGGTACGAAACTGCCATCAAGCATGCATAGATTAATCGTTTGCAAAATATTACTGTTCTATCTCAGATGTACACGATACACAACAAAGTATGAATCCTTCATTCAATGACTACGTTATACATTCGTAATTATTTCGCTATGGGAATTCGTGATATTGGGGACTCAAGTAATCGTTCTGACGTCAAAAGCCGTAATAGTGGTATCAAGATATTTCATTATATGCAGTTTTAGTATCAGTGCCAATGTCGTTTTTAATAAAGCAGTATTTCGGTTTTCAAACGCACGCTTGGCGGTGCATTACGGATTTATTTCATTACTAATTATTCCAAAGTTTATTTTATTATAAACAGTTTTAAGGAATTATTATCACATTAAACTTATTCACTTTTAAACAACAGTAAAAGGAATTGTGACGTGTAACGAACGCACCGCCAAGTGCATAGTGAGAATATAAGTGGAAAGATAAATTTGAAAATAATTCTTTAAATATTTTTCAAATTATTATTCGGAGCAAGTGCTAAGGATTTATTTTTTTCTACCAACACATTTAAATAGTATCTGTGGAAAATACTGTAATTTAGAGAAATTAAATGTTTTCAAGAAATTACAACTCATTTATCTACGATCATATCGAATTGTATCGGGTTTCACTCCAAATGCTGAGGAGACAGCGATGGCTATTCCACATACACCGCAGTCGACTCTACTTGGTTGTTGTACTCTCGGAAAGATCACGGATATTAGTATTAATATGAGGATACAATCTTCGTAAGAATACTTTGACAGCAATATTTTTGTTAATGTTATGGGGAAAATAATTTCAGTAATATCATTATGATCAAAATGTCTGTCATAATAATTTTATGATACTGTTTCTAATATCATTTTATTTTGAATAAAAACTGTTTTTAAATTACGTTTTATATAGTTTTTAACGCTTATAAAGTTTTAAACTTTAAAAGAATACTGTAAATAAATAGTAAACTTTAAATATATATTTTTTAATGGTCATATTCAACTCGTAGAAGGTTAAATGTAACATAAAATGCACTTTTCAAAGTCAGGACATATTCACTCCATATACCTATTAAAGAAATGGAGTTATTACAAATCCTTACACATTATTATTTAAATTAATTAATTTATTTTATATAACTTAGTTAATTAATATTGTTAATTTTAGGCCAAGTTTTCTCGCAGAGTGTACTCGATAAACAATTATACAGCACCAACGAAGCTCCAGATTATAACGACGATAGTTATTTAGGTATAATTACTTTCCTAATATATTTTAATATTTCGACCAAATTATTAATGATTATTATGTATTTTCCTGCCAGGTTATTCAATATGCAGTGGAAAATTTAGTAATGGTAGTGGTTATGATGTAGCAGTAGGCATGCCAAGAGGTAACAACTTAACTGGAAAGGTAAATAATTTAGTAATTGATATTTATATCTAACAGTATTTTACATTGAAAATTTACCGTTAAATACTTTTATTTAACAGGTTTTGTTGTTCAACTCGACTTTGTATATATTACAAAACATTACCGGCGAACAAATTGGTTCTTATTTTGGTTACTCTGTTGCAACTGCGGATATCAATGGCGATGGGTAAAGATTTGTTTTTATTTAAAAATTTTTACATTTATTTTATATTGTAGCTGGTGTAGATAGAGGAAGGCTATTTGAACTGAGTTCCGAACATACAGGAGCCCCAAAATTTAGTCACATATGAAAATAGTACGATGGCAAAGTGATTAGGTGTTGTTTATACTCGTACATTGTTGGCCTAGTAAAACGTAACACCATTTAGGACTCTAGATATTGCAGGTGTTGCATTTTGCTTGGTCAGCAGTACATATTTTTTATATTTTTTGCCTGTCGGAAAGGGGTCTGACATTTGCGAGGGCTCCGGTTCTCGTTTCACTTCTCTTAGGTATTGCGTAGCAAAACGAACCTCGGATTTTCGAATCAGATTATGAAACTAGGCTGTATACGGATATCGAAATTTGAATTCGGAAATATTGATCCGTTATGGCTACAGGGTGACCTAAAAGTCAGTTAACCATGATAAAGACTAATGCTAACTTGCCGCCTTACGCATACTTTATTACAGTACTTATGGACTTTATAGAAATTATTCCAAACACCCTTCGCGTTAAAAAATTATAACGGGTTTAACAAATTCAATTTACGATTTAGTACAAGTACAGACTCAACTACAGGGTGGGGAAGCCAGAGTTGTAGCCCAAAGCTCGATCCGAATCTATACAATTAAACTTTAATAATGACTTAGAAAATCGATCGGTGTAATTTCACGCACTGAAAGGGAGGTAAGAGATAAACCGAGGGAATTACGACAGAAAGCGTAGCCAGGCCGTGAGGTCCCGGACTTGATGTCCACCAACCCTTTCCACCGCCCTCACACCTGGAACATAAAACTCACTTTTGGGTCACTGTGCAAAAACGCACCAATCGAAAGACACTTTCCAATTAATATATTTAAACTTGTTATTGTTCTTATGCGACTACATTATATTCCATTAGAATAGAGAAAATTTTCACTAATATAAATTGGTAACATACCGAAGATAATATATAACCTCTATAATTTCGAATTAATTTTAGGCTGCAAAAACAAATTTAAACGGAAGTAAGCTGAAAAGTTTATAACTTTTAAGCTAGGTAGCGAGATAGTTTACGAAACGATATACGAGTTTGCGCTATCGTAATGGAAAACAAAAAAATCATGCCAGTTCAGACAGCTTAATTTTGCATCCAACATTAACCGGATGGCCGGGTGATCAAGGTGGCAGCCTACCGCTCTTGAGGACCCGGGATCGAATAATCCCCAGGAATTTTTCGGGGTTAGCCCGTTTGGATATGTCTGGTCCCGTCCCTCATCATCCGGCCGCCTCATTGTGGGCCTGGCATCCATAATGGGCTGGCAAAAAAGAGACTCTCTGTGCCCACAGGGCGGAAAGAGTTTTAAAAAACCGAAAAACCGACATTAACGGGCATCCAACGGGCGTCGCTCCGTAGGCCATCTTCGGGATTATTTAATTCTCAGAATAAAAGATTTCAAGCAAATTTTTAAAAATTTTCGGGGTCCAAAGTACAAAACTAATTTGAAAAACCGTATACACAAACCTACGTATTAGACTTAGCAACACGGCCTTGGCAGGCTTTGTCTATCAAAAAGTTGGGAAAATTTAATTTTATTCGTATATGGCAACGCGACAAGTAGGCGATCTGCCGCAGATCGCCTACTTGTCACCTCCCATGAAACACCTCCCAGGAGGCACTCCCTTCGGCAGATCATCTGCCGAAAGGGGTGCCTCCTGGGAGGTGTTTCATGGCAAACTGGCCCCTATTTAGGTGTTACTAACGTGAAGAAAACCCGAAAAACTCCGCTACTACCAGTGTTCGGTGGTTTTTTTCCACTCGGTCGCTGATGGGCAATTGGCGAAATCTTACGTAATGGGGCTAAAGATATAAAGATGGCTCTTTGCGTCCACGCGATGTCGAACGAGAATTTAACCAAAAAAATTATGGGAGAATGCTTAAATGCCAGAGATGAGGACACATTTTCTTCCGCATGGAAATTCCTTTTAATTCGTAATTTGTAAACGTGTATTTATTGTATATCGCATTTAATATATTTTGTCGTACTTATCGTTTTATATAAACCACTTTTCATATTAATTTTGTACATTCGACTAGGAACATTTTTTAAAATTTTGTATCGTATTGAGTAATCGCGAAGATTGTCTTTGGAACACATCCAGCACGTTGGATGAAAAAATTGATCCTGCCCTTACGTTGACATCATTTTCTTCCATAAAATAATATATCCTTTCGTATTAAATATTTAAAAAATCCAGCAACGACTTTGGTGATTTTCCCGGTTGTTATGAGTTTTTATTTTATTAAGCAAAATAAATAAAATTGTATGTGGCGCCATCTGTTATGAGATTTTATTATAAAAAACTTTTTACATTTCTTTTTCTATCTCCCACTCCTCGACTTTTCACTATCAAAATTTAATAGCATGAATTCCCCTTATACACATGCTGTCGTGCCAAATTTCGTTTCTTAACCTTGACCCATTCTGATATATTAAACGAAATAGACATCACGTTATAGATAAACACACATCCACACTGACGTTTTTCGGTTCAGGAGGTCTCAAAACGTGGAGATTTGCAAAAAACTCGAAGGGTCAAATTTGACACGATTCCAATATACATAATTATGTATACATAACAGCCGGAGAAACTAAAATTAATGCATTTTATTTTCTTTAAAATTCTGGCAACGTTGCTGAACTTTCTCGGCATTCTTTATTTTCATTTCCGATAATTGCTACCATTACCTTTAAGTCTTCAGATTTATAGTAAATTGTTAATACGAAAGATTATTCGTAAAACGGGGTCATTTAACTATTTTTATTATTTTTACTCTTCCATCCCGTGTGCACCAAGAGAGCCTCATTTAGCAAGCCCGTTAAGGATTCGGCCAGGCCCACAATGGGGCGCAGGGTGGTGAGGAACGGGAGCCGACATATCTGGTCGGACCACCCCCGAAAAATTTTTTGGGGAATTTTCGACCCGTCCGGATCTGATCCCGGGTCCCCCAGAGCAGTAGATTGCCACCTTAGCCCTAAGCTCGGTCATCCGGCCGTCGAATTTAACTATTTTAAAAATATTACCCTTACCAATCTCTTCAACATATAAAGATCTTTCGGTCTAATTTCGACGAAAATTATGGTTAATAATACACAATATATATACATATAATTCTTAGAAATTACATGTAAAATTCCGGATTTACTGATTGGCTCGGGTAAAAAAGTATTCATATGTATTTGTTGTTTTGTAATACAGTATTCAATCTCAAAAACACGTAATGTTTTTATAATGATATACGTACACTTTAATACCATGTAGCAAGGTAAGGCAAACCTTTTTGAGCCCGTGGGCCACATAGTAAGTATACGTAACTTTAAAGATGTTTATGCGTGCCAAAGTTTTTGCCTTTGAATAACGACATTTAAAGCATTTAAACGAATATACTTTACTTACAATAAATGCAAAAAATCTTATTGAAAAAAAAGGATTATCGGATGATACACCGAAAGGATGATTGAAACTAAAAACACAAATGATAAATCGAAATCGTATGATACGTTACGTACCAGATGATTTTTCCTTACGTACCATTTGGGTACGTATGCCAGAGGTTCGTTACTCTTGCCAAGCAGTCTATAATGTTAAAAATTTTTTTAAATTTTGTTTATTACAATATATTTTTAGTTTTTTTTTTACTTGTACGGCTGTAGTTTTTGCCTCCGGGTTAACAAAGCTAATGCCAGTGGCGAACAAATACTCCTATGCCTCGAGCTCTGGTTATCTATATATATATAAGCCATTGACGCCACTGTTTGTATATCTGTCACGGTATGCCTAGAACGCGCACTAGGGGGTGTCCCTGGCGATGATTTTTAGCTATTATTTAAATTAATAGTATAATTTAATAGGATTGAAGAGACATTTACCTATTTAACACATAATACAGCTTCCATTAGAAAATTCATCAAGTATAATTTATTTATAACAGTACTGTATATATTATTATTTTTATTTGTAATAGGAATTTATTATTTATACCACGGAATGACACCGCTGCTGCTAGAACGCCCACTAGGGGGCGTCCCGGGCTATCTCATATATCAAGGTCAGGACACGCGTGACCTACTTCTTAAGCCGCCATTTTGGGGCCTTTTGAGTCGCATGTTTTAAGCAAACTTGCAGGAATAGTCAGTTTTATACGACATTAATTAAACTAAAATTGTATAAATCCAGTGATTTCCAGTCAAAAATATAAAAATAATTTAGGATGATTACGCGACCCCAATTTTATGTAATGTTTTCATCAAATAGTTTAAAAGAAACAATCATCCATATCATTAGCTGTCGTGATTGAAATTAATTAAATAGGTGCTAAAACTGATGCAATTAAGTATATAGGCACTTCGTAAAGTGATGCAATAACATCAAAAAAAATTTTTAAGTATACAGTAATAAAGAATATAATAATATAATATAACAAATTTATAATTTTTTTAAAGCACGATCGGTTATAAAATTAAGATGAAATTCAATAGTATTATTAATAAATGTTGTCAACGTAATGCTCATTTTATAATAAATAATAGATTTTTAATTTATAAATAGCTTTCAAAAAATTCCAAAAATAAAATTTTAAATTAAATTATTTAACATGAAACTGACAAATAATACTTGAATAGAATACAATGTATTCAAACAAAATATGAATATTTGTTGCCATAGCAAAATAATGCTAAAATTTTCTTTTTACAATTTAATAGTCAATTTTACTTTAATTAAATAAAACAAAAAATATCAATTTAATGTTTTTGTGCATAATTTTTTGTTTACATGTTCCGCATTAATAATAAAATTTAAAGTTTACTATTAAAACTACTGTAAAAATATTAAGTCTTTTGTATTATATTTGATATATTTAAATGCGAGAAAAATATTAAATCATTACACTATAAATCCATACCAGATAAATGTATCAAATGCACAATTCGGCTAAATTATTTTTACTAGTATTTTGAAAATGAATGTACGAACACAGAAGCATTTTAAAGCATCTGATTCTTATATTTTTTCTCTCCAGAAAAAATACTTTGTTATTCAAATAAAATCTGTTTTTAAATGTTCGGGATAAAAGATATGAATGATCAGTGGCAAATAATTATTGCAATGCAAATGAAAAAATTAAATATAAATAAAATCAATTAAATATTATAGAATCTCTAGATTATAAGAATTAGATATATTTAGATTTCCATCACTTCTTTTAAAATAAAAATTCTAACAATAAAATTAATGTAAATTTTATTTAAATTGAATTAAGTATAAATTACTATTAAACTAAATTTTTTGCAATGTTTTATTAATAAATATTGAGAGTATAAGTCAATATCATCATCATAATTTTATTTTTAAATACAATATGGTCATATTAAAACAGTTATATGTTTAATTATTTTATCATCAGATAGAAAAATGAAAAAAATTACATTTGTTTTAGATCTGGATTGCCAATATCATTTATAAATATTCATGTATAGTTCGTTCTTGGTATCCACTAGGTTAAACCACTAGTTTAAACCACTACAAGAGTTTATGTGTAAAGTGTTGTTACAAACTTTACACATAAACTCTTTGAACTGCATCATGAACCATCCGTTGATGTCTACGCTACATTTTGCTTTCCTCTGCTTATTTGCAGAAAATCTAAACGATCGAATGTCTGTAGATTTACTTTTACAATTTGGTGCCACANCAATATTTTTGTTAATGTTATGGGGAAAATAATTTCAGTAATATCATTATGATCAAAATGTCTGTCATAATAATTTTATGATACTGTTTCTAATATCATTTTATTTTGAATAAAAACTGTTTTTAAATTACGTTTTATATAGTTTTTAACGCTTATAAAGTTTTAAACTTTAAAAGAATACTGTAAATAAATAGTAAACTTTAAAAATATATTTTTTAATGGTCATATTCAACTCGTAGAAGGTTAAATGTAACATAAAATGCACTTTTCAAAGTCAGGACATATTCACTCCATATACCTATTAAAGAAATGGAGTTATTACAAATCCTTACACATTATTATTTAAATTAATTAATTTATTTTATATAACTTAGTTAATTAATATTGTTAATTTTAGGCCAAGTTTTCTCGCAGAGTGTACTCGATAAACAATTATACAGCACCAACGAAGCTCCAGATTATAACGACGATAGTTATTTAGGTATAATTACTTTCCTAATATATTTTAATATTTCGACCAAATTATTAATGATTATTATGTATTTTCCTGCCAGGTTATTCAATATGCAGTGGAAAATTTAGTAATGGTAGTGGTTATGATGTAGCAGTAGGCATGCCAAGAGGTAACAACTTAACTGGAAAGGTAAATAATTTAGTAATTGATATTTATATCTAACAGTATTTTACATTGAAAATTTACCGTTAAATACTTTTATTTAACAGGTTTTGTTGTTCAACTCGACTTTGTATATATTACAAAACATTACCGGCGAACAAATTGGTTCTTATTTTGGTTACTCTGTTGCAACTGCGGATATCAATGGCGATGGGTAAAGATTTGTTTTTATTTAAAAATTTTTACATTTATTTTATATTGTAGCTGGTGTAGATAGAGGAAGGCTATTTGAACTGAGTTCCGAACATACAGGAGCCCCAAAATTTAGTCACATATGAAAATAGTACGATGGCAAAGTGATTAGGTGTTGTTTATACTCGTACATTGTTGGCCTAGTAAAACGTAACACCATTTAGGACTCTAGATATTGCAGGTGTTGCATTTTGCTTGGTCAGTAGTACATATTTTTTATATTTTATGCCTGTCGGAAAGGGGTCTGACATTTGCGAGGGCTCCGGTTCTCGTTTCACTTCTCTTAGGTATTGCGTAGCAAAACGAACCTCGGATTTTCGAATCAGATTATGAAACTAGGCTGTATACGGATATCGAAATTTGAATTCGGAAATATTGATCCGTTATGGCTACAGGGTGACCTAAAAGTCAGTTAACCATGATAAAGACTAATGCTAACTTGCCGCCTTACGCATACTTTATTACAGTACTTATGGACTTTATAGAAATTATTCCAAACACCCTTCGCGTTAAAAAATTATAACGGGTTTAACAAATTCAATTTACGATTTAGTACAAGTACAGACTCAACTACAGGGTGGGGAAGCCAGAGTTGTAGCCCAAAGCTCGATCCGAATCTATACAATTAAACTTTAATAATGACTTAGAAAATCGATCGGTGTAATTTCACGCACTGAAAGGGAGGTAAGAGATAAACCGAGGGAATTACGACAGAAAGCGTAGCCAGGCCGTGAGGTCCCGGACTTGATGTCCACCAACCCTTTCCACCGCCCTCACACCTGGAACATAAAACTCACTTTTGGGTCACTGTGCAAAAACGCACCAATCGAAAGACACTTTCCAATTAATATATTTAAACTTGTTATTGTTCTTATGCGACTACATTATATTCCATTAGAATAGAGAAAATTTTCACTAATATAAATTGGTAACATACCGAAGATAATATATAACCTCTATAATTTCGAATTAATTTTAGGCTGCAAAAACAAATTTAAACGGGAGTAAGCTGAAAAGTTTATAACTTTTAAGCTAGGTAGCGAGATAGTTTACGAAACGATATACGAGTTTGCGCTATCGTAATGGAAAACAAAAAAATCATGCCAGTTCAGACAGCTTAATTTTGCATCCAACATTAACCGGATGGCCGGGTGATCAAGGTGGCAGCCTACCGCTCTTGAGGACCCGGGATCGAATAATCCCCAGGAATTTTTCGGGGTTAGCCCGTTTGGATATGTCTGGTCCCGTCCCTCATCATCCGGCCGCCTCATTGTGGGCCTGGCATCCATAATGGGCTGGCAAAAAAGAGACTCTCTGTGCCCACAGGGCGGAAAGAGTTTTAAAAAACCGAAAAACCGACATTAACGGGCATCCAACGGGCGTCGCTCCGTAGGCCATCTTCGGGATTATTTAATTCTCAGAATAAAAGATTTCAAGCAAATTTTTAAAAATTTTCGGGGTCCAAAGTACAAAACTAATTTGAAAAACCGTATACACAAACCTACGTATTAGACTTAGCAACACGGCCTTGGCAGGCTTTGTCTATCAAAAAGTTGGGAAAATTTAATTTTATTCGTATATGGCAACGCGACAAGTAGGCGATCTGCCGCAGATCGCCTACTTGTCACCTCCCATGAAACACCTCCCAGGAGGCACTCCCTTCGGCAGATCATCTGCCGAAAGGGGTGCCTCCTGGGAGGTGTTTCATGGCAAACTGGCCCCTATTTAGGTGTTACTAACGTGAAGAAAACCCGAAAAACTCCGCTACTACCAGTGTTCGGTGGTTTTTTTCCACTCGGTCGCTGATGGGCAATTGGCGAAATCTTACGTAATGGGGCTAAAGATATAAAGATGGCTCTTTGCGTCCACGCGATGTCGAACGAGAATTTAACCAAAAAAATTATGGGAGAATGCTTAAATGCCAGAGATGAGGACACATTTTCTTCCGCATGGAAATTCCTCTTAATTCGTAATTTGTAAACGTGTATTTATTGTATATCGCATTTAATATATTTTGTCGTACTTATCGTTTTATATAAACCACTTTTCAAATTAATTTTGTACATTCGACTAGGAACATTTTTTAAAATTTTGTATCGTATTGAGTAATCGCGAAGATTGTCTTTGGAACACATCCAGCACGTTGGATGAAAAAATTGATCCTGCCCTTACGTTGACATCATTTTCTTCCATAAAATAATATATCCTTTCGTATTAAATATTTAAAAAATCCAGCAACGACTTTGGTGATTTTCCCGGTTGTTATGAGTTTTTATTTTATTAAGCAAAATAAATAAAATTGTATGTGGCGCCATCTGTTATGAGATTTTATTATAAAAAACTTTTTACATTTCTTTTTCTATCTCCCACTCCTCGACTTTTCACTATCAAAATTTAATAGCATGAATTCCCCTTATACACATGCTGTCGTGCCAAATTTCGTTTCTTAACCTTGACCCATTCTGATATATTAAACGAAATAGACATCACGTTATAGATAAACACACATCCACACTGACGTTTTTCGGTTCAGGAGGTCTCAAAACGTGGAGATTTGCAAAAAACTCGAAGGGTCAAATTTGACACGATTCCAATATACATAATTATGTATACATAACAGCCGGAGAAACTAAAATTAATGCATTTTATTTTCTTTAAAATTCTGGCAACGTTGCTGAACTTTCTCGGCATTCTTTATTTTCATTTCCGATAATTGCTACCATTACCTTTAAGTCTTCAGATTTATAGTAAATTGTTAATACGAAAGATTATTCGTAAAACGGGGTCATTTAACTATTTTTATTATTTTTACTCTTCCATCCCGTGTGCACCAAGAGAGCCTCATTTAGCAAGCCCGTTAAGGATTCGGCCAGGCCCACAATGGGGCGCAGGGTGGTGAGGAACGGGAGCCGACATATCTGGTCGGACCACCCCCGAAAAATTTTTTGGGGATTTTTCGACCCGTCCGGATCTGATCCCGGGTCCCCCAGAGCAGTAGATTGCCACCTTAGCCCTAAGCTCGGTCATCCGGCCGTCGAATTTAACTATTTTAAAAATATTACCCTTACCAATCTCTTCAACATATAAAGATCTTTCGGTCTAATTTCGACGAAAATTATGGTTAATAATACACAATATATATACATATAATTCTTAGAAATTACATGTAAAATTCCGGATTTACTGATTGGCTCGGGTAAAAAAGTATTCATATGTATTTGTTGTTTTGTAATACAGTATTCAATCTCAAAAACACGTAATTTTTATAATGATATACGTACACTTTAATACCATGTAGCAAGGTAAGGCAAACCTTTTTGAGCCCGTGGGCCACATAGTAAGTATACGTAACTTTAAAGATGTTTATGCGTGCCAAAGTTTTTGCCTTTGAATAACGACATTTAAAGCATTTAAACGAATATACTTTACTTACAATAAATGCAAAAAATCTTATTGAAAAAAAAGGATTATCGGATGATACACCGAAAGGATGATTGAAACTAAAAACACAAATGATAAATCGAAATCGTATGATACGTTACGTACCAGATGATTTTTCCTTACGTACCATTTGGGTACGTATGCCAGAGGTTCGTTACTCTTGCCAAGCAGTCTATAATGTTAAAAATTTTTTTAAATTTTGTTTATTACAATATATTTTTAGTTTTTTTTTTACTTGTACGGCTGTAGTTTTTGCCTCCGGGTTAACAAAGCTAATGCCACTGGCGAACAAATACTCCTATGCCTCGAGCTCTGGTTATCTATATATATATAAGCCATTGACGCCACTGTTTGTATATCTGTCACGGTATGCCTAGAACGCGCACTAGGGGGTGTCCCTGGCGATGATTTTTAGCTATTATTTAAATTAATAGTATAATTTAATAGGATTGAAGAGACATTTACCTATTTAACACATAATACAGCTTCCATTAGAAAATTCATCAATAATAATTTATTTATAACAGTACTGTATATATTATTATTTTTATTTGTAATAGGAATTTATTATTTATACCACGGAATGACACCGCTGCTGCTAGAACGCCCACTAGGGGGCGTCCCGGGCTATCTCATATATCAAGGTCAGGACACGCGTGACCTACTTCTTAAGCCGCCATTTTGGGGCCTTTTGAGTCGCATGTTTTAAGCAAACTTGCAGGAATAGTCAGTTTTATACGACATTAATTAAACTAAAATTGTATAAATCCAGTGATTTCCAGTCAAAAATATAAAAATAATTTAGGATGATTACGCGACCCCAATTTTATGTAATGTTTTCATCAAATAGTTTAAAAGAAACAATCATCCATATCATTAGCTGTCGTGATTGAAATTAATTAAATAGGTGCTAAAACTGATGCAATTAAGTATATAGGCACTTCGTAAAGTGATGCAATAACATCAAAAAAAATTTTTAAGTATACAGTAATAAAGAATATAATAATATAATATAACAAATTTATAATTTTTTTAAAGCACGATCGGTTATAAAATTAAGATGAAATTCAATAGTATTATTAATAAATGTTGTCAACGTAATGCTCATTTTATAATAAATAATAGATTTTTAATTTATAAATAGCTTTCAAAAAATTCCAAAAATAAAATTTTAAATTAAATTATTTAACATGAAACTGACAAATAATACTTGAATAGAATACAATGTATTCAAACAAAATATGAATATTTGTTGCCATAGCAAAATAATGCTAAAATTTTCTTTTTACAATTTAATAGTCAATTTTACTTTAATTAAATAAAACAAAAAATATCAATTTAATGTTTTTGTGCATAATTTTTTGTTTACATGTTCCGCATTAATAATAAAATTTAAAGTTTACTATTAAAACTACTGTAAAAATATTAAGTCTTTTGTATTATATTTGATATATTTAAATGCGAGAAAAATATTAAATCATTACACTATAAATCCATACCAGATAAATGTATCAAATGCACAATTCGGCTAAATTATTTTTACTAGTATTTTGAAAATGAATGTACGAACACAGAAGCATTTTAAAGCATCTGATTCTTATATTTTTTCTCTCCAGAAAAAATACTTTGTTATTCAAATAAAATCTGTTTTTAAATGTTCGGGATAAAAGATATGAATGATCAGTGGCAAATAATTATTGCAATGCAAATGAAAAAATTAAATATAAATAAAATCAATTAAATATTATAGAATCTCTAGATTATAAGAATTAGATATATTTAGATTTCCATCACTTCTTTTAAAATAAAAATTCTAACAATAAAATTAATGTAAATTTTATTTAAATTGAATTAAGTATAAATTACTATTAAACTAAATTTTTTGCAATGTTTTATTAATAAATATTGAGAGTATAAGTCAATATCATCATCATAATTTTATTTTTAAATACAATATGGTCATATTAAAACAGTTATATGTTTAATTATTTTATCATCAGATAGAAAAATGAAAAAAATTACATTTGTTTTAGATCTGGATTGCCAATATCATTTATAAATATTCATGTATAGTTCGTTCTTGGTATCCACTAGGTTAAACCACTAGTTTAAACCACTACAAGAGTTTATGTGTAAAGTGTTGTTACAAACTTTACACATAAACTCTTTGAACTGCATCATGAACCATCCGTTGATGTCTACGCTACATTTTGCTTTCCTCTGCTTATTTGCAGAAAATCTAAACGATCGAATGTCTGTAGATTTACTTTTACAATTTGGTGCCACACAATAACCCAGTGTTTAAAGGTTTGAGTATTTATATACGTAATAATAGTCGACTCACGCAGGAACTACGTGTGGAGTGTAGTCTATCGATAAGTCCCAAAATGGCCGCTGCCGCATAGAATCACGGGAGCGTGACCTGACCTTCTTATATAGACCTTGTCATATATAATAAACACTAGCTCATACTACAGTAGAAAAAATTTTTATAATTTGAGACATATACGAACGATAACTGTTGCGATAATAGAGAAATTCACTGGTTCCAACAAGGTTAACTATTATGACATTTAGAATTGCACAGCAAAGAAGATAACTTGTATAAACATAAACATGTTTTTGTTTAATGCTTTTTAAACAATTGTTCTTTTTGAACCCTTGGCCTCCATCGAAAGAAACCTCCACTACATTACTTTTCCTACTTCTTCGATGCTGATAAAATTTTCTTTGAACAGTGTAAATTGGTTGCTAGTATATAATGACTTCAATTTTCCGACCTTAGTGCCATGTTGATAAAATTCATCATCCTCAATATTTATGACAGAAGCTATTATTGATTTTGGATCGATCTTCGCTCGGTATACATTCGGTACTTTGATTCTTAGGTTCTGTTCAACAGAAGGTATTGTAATTTTGTTACAAGAGGCTGTTTTCATTTGCTTGCATTTCAAACGCCGTTTTTCGAAACAGCATCACTTTTTCCATCCTGTTATAAGCTGTTGGAGCCAAGTCACATTCTCGGAAGATAATGCTGGGTCACTGCTGTTAGTTTCAACTAACGTGAATTGCCGCGTGGCTGCTGCTTAGTCTGCTCCAACTGTATTTTCTTGCCGACCTCCTGTAGTTTTGTTCTCTGCTGCAATTGTACTTTCTAGCTGCGTTCCTCCATTTCCGGCGTTTAACATTTTTTCAAAATCTTCTTCAGTGTATACGTTGTTTACTAAATCATGTGGAACAACTGAGATGGAAGTACTCATTTTCATTGGAACACCAAAGATAGGTTCATATGGTAAACATTTGATCCCCTTATGATAAGCTCTATTCTTGCACGCACAAATTTCAAGTCTTCGGATCATTTTGAAGTTTAACTTATTTCTATCCAAGTTTATGACATAATTCCAATGTCCTGGTTTTGCAACTTTGACTGACCCTGAGACTGTCATGCCTCTGTTTTCCACGAACTATCTTTATATCAGCTCACATGCCACGTAAATAATGTGAAACCTGAATGCTCGAAATGTGAACATTTCATCAGGGATTTCGGACTTTTACCAAGCAATACCGGTAAATCCGAACATTTACCGGTAATTTATGAGTTACCGGACTTACACATTATTTAACATATATAGACTTATCTCAAAGAATTCCATAAAATTACCCAGATCTAGAGTTTGGAGTTGGGGAAATATCAATTTATTTCGACTATTCTATCAATGCTGTATATACATATTGGAAAAAAGAACTGAATCGATTTATTCTATTAAAAGTTATAAAAGCAACCAGAAATATGTTAATATTGGGAATGGAGGTGATCTTTTAAAAATGTTAAATAAGTTACATATTTTTTCGGTAAAGTACAAATGTCCTAACTCTTAAGCTTTTTGAGATACGGCCCCTTCCCCTCAATATCTCCCTAACCGATGATCCGATTTTTCTGAAAATTTCTAGAAACATTTTCCTCTAATACATAAACCTCCCTGAAAACTTTCATAAAATTTTGACGAAAGGAACAGGAGAGTTATTAAGCTTCAAAGTGAGTGAGTGTAAACAACCATGCCTTCCATATAATACCCATACATATAATACCCATACATAATACCCATACATACAGGAAAAAACAAACTTTTTTTTGCATTCCTCTGTGTTTCGAGCTTCCTAGTCTGAAAATGTAAAAATCTTGAGAAGTCATTTTTTGACCGACCGTCATACCTTCCCTCTGTTAAACGTAACAGAAGAGAAAGTTAAGTAATAATTACTAATTTTAGTTAAATGCTAGTTTAAAAACGATACTCGTATAGGCTTAAATCGAATATAATGCATCGATTGTAATTACAACAGTGATTTTCACCAGAGCCGCATTAAATTTTTCGTAGGCCCCGGACACATTTTAATTTTTTAAATATAATCTTTAAGTTAACGTTTATAAGTACCTTATAAGTATTTTAACGCATTTTAATTAAAACAAAATAGTTATTATTTATTTTATAATTTAGATACGAATACAACATAGAATACGTAACATCAATTTTTAAGTTAAACAATAAATTATAATATGATATAAAGAAGGTGAATCGTATTTTATCGCGCGTCGTGAGTCAAGATCGTTCGGGATAAGTTTTGTTTTGGTTTTGTTTTATACGGCTAGTATTTGGTTGATTAGAGTCACGCATCCTGTCGTCTTGTGCTTACGTATAACGTTATCAAATATGCACAGCTTGGTGTGTTTAATAGTGTGTGACCAACAAAGGCGTTGTTTTAAGAGTTAGTTATTTAAAAAGATTCTATTGATATATTAGCCTAATTAGATTAGATAAGTGATTAGTAGGCAAAGATTTTAGTATAAATATATAATAATGGTTTAAGTGTTTCTGGATAAATTTTTACTATTTTCAAAAAATTATTTCCGGATTGCAAAACAGTACAAGAATTATTGTTGCTGCAAAAGGAGCAGAATTTAGTATCCAACTTTCCTAATACTAATATTGCTCTTAGAATGTACAGTACACGTCAATCTTAGGATCGATTCTGAAGGAGAACGATATTTTTCAACATTAAATCGCATTAAAAATGATTTAAGATTTAATATGTCTCAAACAAAATTATCATATTTAGCCGTACTTGAAATATTAAAACAGTTGTCAGTTGAGGAAATTATTAAAGGTTTTGCAGGCAAAAAGTGAATAAAATATAAACTTACTTAGCAAAAATTTAATATTTTATTTTAATTCCCAAAACTTGTATTATTCTCTCGACTTTTAATTTCGTAGGTCCTTAATTGTTTGTATGCCCTAGGCGCCGTGTCTAATGGATAAGACAGCACCGCTCGTCATTGCTTCGAGCGTTTATTTCGTGGCACGAAATTACCAACGACAACACAACAACACGTCTACGCGAATCTATCTTAATCGCTTGGAGATTTTCTCGATTATCGAGCACCCTTTTATTACAATCGATGTGTTTTCCCGGTAAAGAGCACCGGTAGCTTTGTATCACGGGGGATAACTGGGGAAGTACGGGAGAGCCAGAGGGATGATCTACCGACCTAACGGTACGGCGGTCGAACTCGTTTGAGCCGTAATACAACTATACGGAGAGAGGCTACTTGAGAGTCACGCCGTAAAATGGCGGAGACCATGTCTAAAGCCCCACGACATTTGTTAGGAAAATTTTGGGAAAGAGAGACGCGTGGAGGGGAGGAGAAAAGGCCTGCTTCTCGGCCCGGACGCTCTTATCCACATCCTGCTAAGGACACGTGGGAACAGCCACTCCGATTTGGGACCGAGAAGGCCAAATTTTAAATTTTCTACGTCTCGTTATAGTTAAGAAGGGCCCCGAAAAAGGGACCTACTTAAAACACTCACAGTTTAAATTCGTGGCAGTTAGGTTACGGTCACCCGCACCAGAAACCCTACCGATGACCGAGGCTAAAGTCCTCGGACCTCTTCTCTCTCCAACATTTATACCGTTACCGAATACAAATTTTTGTCTGGAGCGATCCGTCGTTTGGCCGCGGCCGGTGACAAATCAAAAAATCGTCTTGGTCCGCTCCAAAAAATGACTCTTCCGTATTTCTACATTTTTTCGACTCCCGACCACGAAACGTCGAAAAATGCAAACAAATCGGGGAGGGGGATCTGTATGTATGGATGTTAGTGCGTGTGGGGGGAGGGACACGATTTTGTTCACTTTCTTCGAAGTTTAATAGCTCCCGTGCTTTTTGTCGAAATTTTCTGAAATTTTGCAGGGAGATTTGTGTATTAGAGATGCTATTAAATTTTGGTGGTTAAAAGTCAACGGGTGTCCTGCGTCGTATTCGAGTGGAGTCGGACTTAATGACGATTTTAATGGTTATTAGCATTTACGATATTTTATAAAATCTGTCCCTACCTTCGAAATTAAGTTTTTGCCATTTTATAATAAATAAAAATATAAAAACTTCTCTTTAATAAAATATCGTAACATATGGCGCTACCAAATGTCGCCGGGACCGGTTGCTGGATTTTTAGATTTAGGTTTGGTGGCCGCGGAGTGACGTTTGTACTGCAAACGGGAAAAATTATCTAGGAAGAAGCGGATTCGGTAAAACGGCCCGGCGGAGGCAGCGATTTACCGGATCTACGGGTGTTTGCGGGGGGTTACGGTGCTGGCCACGTTTAGACTTAAGATGTGTTGCAGGTACGACGACGTGGCGGTGGGAGCTCCTCTCTACTCGGATATGACGTCGAAAGTCGGCGACTACGAAAACGGCCGGGTCTACGTCTACCTGGGCCAACGGGTACGTAATTCCTTTCTACACCGGGTCAATTATTACGTAATTGGTATGAACGGCGCCGTTCTTGTAGTACGCGTGGGAGAAGTACCAGGTGGTGGATGGCGAATATTCCAGAGGACGATTCGGTCTGGCCCTGGCTTCCGCCGGCGACTTGAATATGGATTCCTATCAAGGTAAGAAATCCTCGGCGACTTTCGCTATCCCTTTATTTGTTAAATAGCCCTGCCGAATACTTTTGCAGACCTGGCGGTGGGTGCCCCATACGGCGGCCCGGACGGCGCCGGCGTGGTTTACGTCTATCACGGAAGTAAAGAAGGAATAGTAAAGGAACCGTCACAGGTAAACACAGACAGGCCCTCTGTCTGTGTTTGGGAAATTTTCAAAACTTAGTCGTACTTTTTTATTTCTCAGATCATTGCCGCCCAGCGCTTCCCCTTCCCGCTTTCTACCTTGGGATTTTCTTTGTCCGGTGGAATGGATTTAGACAATAACGGTTATCCCGGTAAGTGGCTATTGTGGATCTCCCGGATAAATTACCCGGAAGAGTATAAAATGACAATTTCTCCTTGCAGATCTGTTAATAGGAGCCTACGAATCCGACTCAGTTTTGTATTTAAGGTAAGGGGAAGAGATTTGATCTAAAGCAAATCTCTTCCCCTTCTAGTATTTAAATATTGTGTCTGCTAGATCTCGTCCCATTGTCTCGGTGGACGCCAGTCTAAAAATCGATCCGGAAAATATTAATTTAGAAGAAAAACGATGTAGCCTGAAGGACAGGAGTTTGGTGTCTTGGTGAGGGATTTTCCTTCCTAATTAAAAAACAATTTGACGACCGGTGTGACTCAATAAATATTCAAATGACGTTTAAATTTCTAGTATGGTGGTCTCTTTCTGTCTAGAATTCACGGGGATAAACGTAAATCCTAATTTGGGTAGGGAATTTTGTGCGTTTATATACGTCTAGGCTTTACGTAAATCGTTAATTTTGACGGATCGTACGTATTTTACCCGGTACAGGTTTCCTATACGAGATGCAACTGGATGCTTATAAGGAGGTTCCCCGCGTTTACTTTCTGGATAACGAAAATTACAGCCAACAGAATGTTTCCGTCAGATTAAGGAAGAATTCTCTATACTGTAAGAGCATATACGCCTACGTCGAGGTAAGTATAACGTGAAAATTGACCTATTTTTCTAGAAAAAAAAGAGGTGAAAAATAATAAAAGTGATTATATTTTCCAGACGGATATTAGAGATAAATTAATACCCATTACGGTTCGAGTTAAATACGGCTTACTACAACAACCGCCCTATAGAGAAGAGATAGCGCCCGTTTTAAACCTGGCCATTCCCTCTGTCTTGACCAAACAGGTAGATTCTGTTTTCTTTATCGCGATACACAGTACTTTGTACAGAAAACGTAATCGAACTCCAGTGAATGCTTGACCTATCTACTTTGAGCGCTTGTAACTTTTTCGTTGAGTAAACATAATTTAATGATGGAAAAAAGTTTGCAATCGACAAGAAAGACATTGTCTAAAGAATCTCCTTTTTTATAATTATTTGTTGTTAAAATATATCGAGAGTATCAAATTTTCAAGGGAGAATTTTACATGATAATCGATGGTTAAATTTTATAGACGTCGATAAGGAAGAACTGCGGAAAAGATAACGTCTGCATACCAGACTTACAGATTTCCGTGTCAGCGTGAGTATGTTTTTATTAACGATTAAATACGTTGACGAGAAAATTTATTTAATAAATTACTGAAATAATCTAGAAACACGGATGTATACATGATCGGAAGTAGGAAAAGAATTGATTTAGATGTTACGATTGTAAATACCGGTGAAGATGCCTTCGAAACTACAATGTATCTGCTCATGCCTTTAGACATAAATTATATAAATATCAATAAAAATAGAAATGTAAGTCAACTTTATTTCAAATATTTTAGTTTTTATTCGAAATTTATCACATTTTATTTTGACTTTTCTCCAAAAATTTCAGGCCAATTATGTCAGCTGTACAGATGCTCAAACGGATCTAACGACAACTAATGACATACTATGCGATATCGGTAACCCTCTACCTGCTAATAATACAGTAAATATCAATACTATTTATTATTACAATCATTATAATATAATATTATATATATATATATATTTCCTATCCTTAAAACCAGGTTCACTTTACAGTTTTACTCAAGCCATCGCGCATCATCACCAGCTTATCAGATTTTGTTTTCTTGTTTATTGTCAACAGGTAATATATCGAATTACGTTACTTCCAAACTTAACTTTCTGGATAATTAACATTATATTTTACAGTACAAACGAAGAATTAGAGGAAACAATAATGGACAATCGAGAAGAATTAAAGATTCCACTTCAAGTTAAAGTAGAAGTTACTTTGAACGGGTAAGTGTATCTTTTGGAATAAATTGTAAACGGCAAGACATTAATTAATAATTTAACGAATTTCTTGTAGCATTTCGGACCCTAAAGTGATCCAATATAATAGTTCGGAGATAACACCAGTCGATAAAATTACCGAAAGCGATGCAGGACCCGAAGTCACGCATATATATGCCGTAAGTAACTGCTGTAGTTACTTGTTTAAAACATTTCGAGTCTAATTCTTTTCGACCACAGTTTGGAAATCGCGGCCCGAGCACTATACAAGAAGCGGAAGTAAACATATTATGGCCAACTTATACACTGTACGGAAAACACTTGCTGTATCTGATGGAACAGCCCCAAGTGAAAGGAAACGGAAAATGTCAACAAGTGCCAGACATTAATCCACTTTCTCTACAAGTGAATTTTATTTTTGACGTCATTTTTCTTTCTCGTATAATAACAGTAATTGCGTTAAACGTATTTTCCAATAGAGTGAAAGTAAAAAAGCAAAAGATGTAAAATCCGGTAACGAATCCAGCATCAAACAAGAGTTAATACAATGGAAACAGAAGAGAGAAACAGCCGATCAACGGGGGGAGGATCCTTACATTAAAGAATTGGTAAGCAATGTAATGGATAAGTCGAAAATTTATTGGAAATGGACGAATATCACGAATTCGAATATTAACCGGATTTCGAATACTCAAATACCTCCGAATACTTAGCGAACTTAATTATTTTATATAACTCATTTAATTAATAATTTATTTAATACTAGCGATGTATGCCCGGCGTTACTCGGCTTTTTGGGATGTGGAATTGAGAGAGGGTGATAAAAACAACGGTACTAGTAATTAAAAGGTGCAGTTATTGACCCGAGTATTTATAATAATGAGACTGCAAAAAACAAAAAAAAAAAAATGCTCGGGTCTGAGGGAGCGTCCCATTGCATAACTTTGTGATCCAAATTTCTCAAAAGCATTACTGCTGCTCCAAACTATAGCTGTAGGTAATGAGGGGGTAATCCAGTTGCTTCCAAAGTTTAAAAACGCCACAGAGTACATTACTGCCTGTTCTATTTCGAAAACGGAATCAATCTACGTTATGCGAGTTCCTGTAATTTATGCTTGGATATACAAAGAAATTGAATTTGTATACGGCAACGCATTTTTTAGATGCCAAATATTGCTTTTTTTCCTATATATATTTGTGGTTTATGTAATGTGTTATCAAATTAGTATTATCTTGGGTGAATTTACCATCACCGAAACGCAAAAGTTGTTTAGCAAAATTCTCTACAGATTTGTCCCCTAATAAATGGACTCTCGTATTTGTTGAATGAAACAACTTTTTAACGTGATTCGACAGTGACGATGTCTTTAGGGCAGGCATTACGCTAGTCGGCAGGAAAATCAACAATCTATTATCAGCAATCCAAAAACCGAAAATCTGTTATCATCATTCAAACAATCAATTGTTGTTGGTGATCAACAAACCAACAACAATTAACATTTATTTATTATTTTTGCCAACAGATAGCGCTAAGTATAAAGGAATCTGTATGCTATTTGTATACCCTCAATATTTGGGGTAATATGTGAGGTTTGCCGATTGGGGAGAAAGTGTCGCGACAGTCGAGTGGTCAGCACTGTCGTGTGGGACTGAAAAACTTACTGAGACAGGTTCTCCATCGTATACCGTTTAATAAATATAAAAATTTTTCTTACAACAAGTTCTTAAAACGGCGTAACACCTATCCAAAGTCGAGCAACAAGTTCGTAACACTAAAAGTTTAACTGTTCTGACGATAGTTTTTCTTCCGGCGATGGAGGCGTGAAGACGTCGACTCCGGGCTGCACAATACTATTTGAACCGAGGTCTTCTATCTACAAGGTGGACTTTAGCGATCTTGATGGCACGGGAGGGTGAAGACAAGTTCTCCGAATATCTGACAAGTTCTCGTGGGAGAATGTCTAGATGACAAGAATCCTGGAGAGGANTATTATTATTTTTATTTGTAATAGGAATTTATTATTTATACCACGGAATGACACCGCTGCTGCTAGAACGCCCACTAGGGGGCGTCCCGGGCTATCTCATATATCAAGGTCTATATAAGAAGGTCAGGACACGCGTGACCTACTTCTTAAGCCGCCATTTTGGGGCCTTTTGAGTCGCATGTTTTAAGCAAACTTGCACGAATAGTCAGTTTTATACGACATTAATTAAACTAAAATTGTATAAATCCAGTGATTTCCAGTCAAAAATATAATAATAATTTAGGATGATTACGCGACCCCAATTTTATGTAATGTTTTCATCAAATAGTTTAAAAGAAACAATCATCCATATCATTAGCTGTCGTGATTGAAATTAATTAAATAGGTGCTAAAACTGATGCAATTAAGTATATAGGCACTTCGTAAAGTGATGCAATAACATCAAAAAAAATTTTTAAGTATACAGTAATAAAGAATATAATAATATAATATAACAAATTTATAATTTTTTTAAAGCACGATCGGTTATAAAATTAAGATGAAATTCAATAGTATTATTAATAAATGTTGTCAACGTAATGCTCATTTTATAATAAATAATAGATTTTTAATTTATAAATAGCTTTCAAAAAATTCCAAAAATAAAATTTTAAATTAAATTATTTAACATGAAACTGACAAATAATACTTGAATAGAATACAATGTATTCAAACAAAATATGAATATTTGTTGCCATAGCAAAATAATGCTAAAATTTTCTTTTTACAATTTAATAGTCAATTTTACTTTAATTAAATAAAACAAAAAATATCAATTTAATGTTTTTGTGCATAATTTTTTGTTTACATGTTCCGCATTAATAATAAAATTTAAAGTTTACTATTAAAACTACTGTAAAAATATTAAGTCTTTTGTATTATATTTGATATATTTAAATGCGAGAAAAATATTAAATCATTACACTATAAATCCATACCAGATAAATGTATCAAATGCACAATTCGGCTAAATTATTTTTACTAGTATTTTGAAAATGAATGTACGAACACAGAAGCATTTTAAAGCATCTGATTCTTATATTTTTTCTCTCCAGAAAAAATACTTTGTTATTCAAATAAAATCTGTTTTTAAATGTTCGGGATAAAAGATATGAATGATCAGTGGCAAATAATTATTGCAATGCAAATGAAAAAATTAAATATAAATAAAATCAATTAAATATTATAGAATCTCTAGATTATAAGAATTAGATATATTTAGATTTCCATCACTTCTTTNGGAGAATAAAAAATTTAAAAAAAAAGAAAAACTTAAGAGAAATTGATGAGGAAAGAATAAAAAAGAATTTGAGTGGGTAAAATGAAAACAGAGAGAAATTTGATGACAGAAATAATAAACAAAATTAACAAAAATAACTAACATACAAGCTTACTAATAAACATTTTTAAATGCATTAGAATGAATAAATACATTAATTTATAATTAATTAAAGCAAGTAGTTTAGATGTGTATAAATAATATAGTGTTACGTAGAGCTTAAACTTATGTACTGTATATGTGAACAGTATATAAGTTGTACAGTATATAAATACACTAGCAACGTGTTGCCCGGAGTTTTCCGGGATGTTTTAGATGTGAAATTGAGAGAGAGTGATAAAAACAACGGTCCTAGTAATTAAAATAGTAGTATTTATAATAATGAGACTGCAAAAAACAAAAAAAAAAATGCTCGGGTCTGAGGGAGCGTCCCATTGCATAACTTTGTGATCCAAATTTCTCAAAAGCATTACTGCTGCTCCAAACTATAGCTGTAGGTAATGAGGGGGTAATCCAGTTGCTTCCAAAGTTTAAAAACGCCACAGAGTACATTACTGCCTGTTCTATTTCGAAAACGGAATCAATCTACGTTATGCGAGTTCCTGTAATTTATGCTTGGATATACAAAGAAATTGAATTTGTATACGGCAACGCATTTTTTAGATGCCAAATATTGCTTTTTTTCCTATATATATTTGTGGTTTATGTAATGTGTTATCAAATTAGTATTATCTTGGGTGAATTTACCATCACCGAAACGCAAAAGTTGTTTAGCAAAATTCTCTACAGATTTGTCCCCTAATAAATGGACTCTCGTATTTGTTGAATGAAACAACTTTTTAACGTGATTCGACAGTGACGATGTCTTTAGGGCAGGCATTACGCTAGTCGGCAGGAAAATCAACAATCTATTATCAGCAATCCAAAAACCGAAAATCTGTTATCATCATTCAAGCAATCAATTGTTGTTGGTGATCAACAAACCAACAACAATTAACATTTATTTATTATTTTTGCCAACAGATAGCGCTAAGTATAAAGGAATCTGTATGCTATTTGTATACCCTCAATATTTGGGGTAATATGTGAGGTTTGCCGATTGGGGAGAAAGTGTCGCGACAGTCGAGTGGTCAGCACTGTCGTGTGGGACTGAAAAACTTACTGAGACAGGTTCTCCATCGTATACCGTTTAATAAATATAAAAATTTTTCTTACAACAAGTTCTTAAAACGGCGTAACACCTATCCAAAGTCGAGCAACAAGTTCGTAACACTAAAAGTTTAACTGTTCTGACGATAGTTTTTCTTCCGGCGATGGAGGCGTGAAGACGTCGACTCCGGGCTGCACAATACTATTTGAACCGAGGTCTTCTATCTACAAGGTGGACTTTAGCGATCTTGATGGCACGGGAGGGTGAAGACAAGTTCTCCGAATATCTGACAAGTTCTCGTGGGAGAATGTCTAGATGACAAGAATCCTGGAGAGGAGCACTGCGAACCAAAGGCCAAGAACTACGAACCAAGAACGTCACATTCTTTTTTTGCGCGGTTTTTATAAGTTTTTTCTGGGTCCCAGATCGAACATTCCGATAGGACGATGCCGATCTGCCTCCGCTCTCTAATTGGTCCCCCTCCTCGTTACGAATTGTAACGAGACGGAGTCCAGATCGCGGGGTAAGTCAACTCCGATTGACAATTTGATTCCTATCGAAGACGTTCCATCTAAGTACTCAAATTCATCCAGTACCTTATAAGTATTTTAACGCATTTTAATTAAAACAAAATAGTTATTATTTATTTTAAACAATATACGTAGTACATACATTAATTAAATTACAAATTTACATTTTGAATTAGAATTACAGTATTTTGACTGTATAGGACACGCATACAGTATTTTGAAGGGAAACTTGGCGTGTCCCCAAGTATCACTTTGCGTACNGGTGTTAGAAAACTGTTTTATGTAGAGCAGTGATCTCCAAACTTTGTTTTCATTGCATACCTCTAAGACAAAAATAATTATAAGTTGTATCCCCTATGGCCTATAATATAATATAATATAATATAATATAGGCCTATATGTGTGTATAGTCAAAAATCAAATTATTTATTATTTATTTTAAACAATATACGTAGTACATACATTAATTAAATTACAAATTTACATTTTGAATTAGAATTACAGTATTTTGAAGGGAAACTTGGCGTACCCCCAAGTATCACTTTCCGTACCCTCTTGGGTACGCGCACCCTACTTTGGAGACCACTGATCTAGAGAACTGTTATGCACGAGGAGTAGTACATACTGTTGTGAACAATTCTTTTCGTGCATGAAAAACATCAAAATTACTGAAAGAAATAAGTCGAGTGATTCCCATTTAACTAAGATTCTTAGAATTAATACTAGTACCATAAAAGTAGATATCGACAATATTATAAAAGGAAGGCAATATCAAAATCGCATTGAATTTATTTTTATTTTGTGTGAGTATAATTTCTTTTTTTTTACTGTCAATAATGCAGCTCTAGTTTTAACTAGACAAAACGGGTTTTAACAAAGACATTCAGTATAAACTAGTTTCAACTAGACAAAACGGGTTTTAACAAAGACATTTAGTATAAACTAGTTTCAACTAGACAAAACGGGTTTTAACAAAGACATTTAGTATAAACTAGTTTCAACTAGTTAAAACGCGTTCTAACTAAAAACGGGTTTTGACTGTAACATATATATATATAAAGTCAATTCTTGTTGGTGCGTCCTTTATACAATCTCTATTCTTAAACCGATCTGGGCCAAAGTTTGTATGAGTATTACTTAGCTCCTACCGTGTTTCCCCGAAAATAAGACAGTGTCTTATATTAATTTTTGCTCTGAAAGATGCGCTAGGTCTTATTTTTTCCACGAAGAAGAATTCACATTTATTATTGAACAAAAAATTTCCTAAGTCGAACTTGGACGAGAGTGACGTATATCCGGTCGTGTCGAACTGTCGCCTTTTTATAGCGTCAACATCGGACTCGATGACCAATTAGTGCTTACTGAACCGTAGCACTATGCAAATGTCATGTGGCGTGATTCCCGACCAACCAATTAGCCATCACCAGCCGTAACGTTATGCAAATCTGTGATTCCCAAGCCATAGTTTTATGCAAATCATGCCGTTTGGTGTATTGTCTGCTAACCAATCAGTGGCTGTAGGCCTACTTTCAAAAAACCAACGGCCACTTTCAACCATCTGTCGATGACAGTTACGACTAAAAAAAACTTTGCTAGGTCTTACTTTCGGGGGAATGTGGTTTCAGAGGATGTCTTATTTTCGGGGAAACACGGTAGAATCGACGCTAAGCTATATATTACCCCAAAATACTAGGGAGTATATAAGTTCTACATCCTTTAAATGTACCGCCGCCATCTGTTGTCAAAAATAAATAAATGCTAATTGTTGCTGGTTTGCTGATCACCAAAAACAATTGATTCTTTGAATTATGATAACAGATTGTCGGTTTTTGGATTGCTGATTGTTGGTTTGCCTGCCGACTAGTTTAATGTCCGCCTAAAGGCATCGGCACTGTCGAATCACGTTAAAAAGTTGTTTCATTCAACAAATACCAGAGTCCATTTAATAGGGGACAAATCTGCAGAGAATTTTGCCAAATAACTTTTGCGTCTGGGTGATGGCAAATTCACCCAAGATCCAGATATTAATTTGATAACACATTACATAAACCACAAATGTATATAGGAAAAAGCAATATTTGGCATCTAAAAAAATGCGTTACCTATGGTACTCTGTGGAGTTTTTAAACTCCATGGAACCAGCTGGATTACCTCTTCATAACCTAGAGCTATAGGTGGAAGCATCAGTAATGTTTTTGCGAAATTTAGATCACCAAAGTTATGCAATGGGACGAGAATGATTTTTCATTTTTCTCCCGCAATCATGAGCAATTTTTTGTTTTTTGCAGTCTCATTATTATAAATACTACTATTTTAATTACTAGGACCGTTGTTTTTATCACTCTCTCTCAATTTCACATCTAAAACATCCCGGAAAACTCCGGGCAACACGTTGCTAGTGTATTTATATACTGTACAACTTATATACTGTTCACATATACAGTACATAAGTTTAAGCTCTACGTAACACTATATTATTTATACACATCTAAACTACTTGCTTTAATTAATTATAAATTAATGTATTTATTCATTCTAATGCATTTAAAAATGTTTATTAGTAAGCTTGTATGTTAGTTATTTTTGTTAATTTTGTTTATTATTTCTGTCATCAAATTTCTCTCTGTTTTCATTTTACCCACTCAAATTCTTTTTTATTCTTTCCTCATCAATTTCTCTTAAGTTTTTCTTTTTTTTTAAATTTTTTATTCTCCTCCTCCGAGTTTCTCCCTCTTCCTGTTTCGTCGTATCAGAGTTTTTTTTTCATAATTCTCTTCTCATTTTTCATCCGATTATGGATCTTTGTAATATTATTAATATTTTCATTCGATGAATACTTTACTTTAATTAACTCTGGTTTTTTCCCACCGATTCTTTTTTCGTTCGCTTATTAACATCTGTTTTAGAAATTGTCTTTTGCACACATAAAATATTCTTCTATATATTATACACGGAATAAATGGGAAAAAACCTTTCGTAAATTCTGCAGCATTGTCCTAAAGTAATACATATAAGATAAAGAATTAAAATACTTTGTAACAACTTTGCTATCCGGGCAACTCCTTACCTCTCTGTACTTTTTATGTCCGTTCTTACCCCACGACTCGCTAACTAGACAACCCCTACCATTTCATTAAAGTTTCTTAAATTAAAATTCTGTCTAACATTCAACTTATTAATTAAAAAATTGTGGAACAGATCTGTGAGCCGACACTCTGCACACGTTTTCGATGCACGATCTACGAACTGGCCGAAAACGAACACGTCATCTTCGTTATTCGTTCGAGACTGTGGAAAGATACCATCGATCAGGTAACAAAACAATTATCTAACAATTAAAATCTAATAAAACTTCTTTAATTTTAAATAAATCTGTTTGCAAAGCCGCGAAAATGGAATTTTCGAAAAGTAAGTCGAGTGTCGTAGTCGTAGGGAATTAATCCAATCGAGAATAAATACCATTATTTTCGAACTACTTATTAATTAATAATAATTAAATATTACAGCTAGGTTTTAGCGATGTGCAAATTTCGTCCAAATTAGTGACCAGAATAACGTCCTTACCGTACGACGTGGAGACGTCTTCGTATCCTTATAAAGTGTATTCCGTAAGTACACTTCTCCTTCGAAACAATTAAATTTAATGCCTGGTTTAACATTAATTTACACTTTAATTATCCAGATATATACCAGATTAAATTCCGAAGAGAGCGACGTATCGTTAAGGCCTGTACCCCTATGGATTTTCATCTTAGCCGTGACATCCGGTTTATTACTACTGGGTTTATTAGCTCTACTACTGTGGAAGGTAAAACACCTGCCAATTAACAATTAAAATTAAATTTTGACGTTAATTTTCCATTTTAAAAGCCAGATTTACTAAAGTCTTGTCGCGTGTTTCTGTAGTTCGGATTCTTTCGACGAAGAAGACCTCGAAACGAATTATTAGACGAAGAGCCCTTGAGGAGGTACGAAAAGAACGGTTACGTGTGGTCGGCCGAAGACGTTATGTTGTAAAATACGAAGGATGTGTCAGAACGGGTGAAAGTTCTCCGCCGTCGATTTAAACATTCCCGGTAATTTAAATCGAATCTATTTTTGAGATTATGTGATAAATGCTCCATCGGAACACTTTACCGCAGAAGAGAATCCGTACCGTCCCACGAAGTTAACTTATCCCGACGAAAATAATCAATAAATAATTTTTTGTTTTTTACCGAGTGGTGTGCTTATCCCCCTACGTTTCTAAACGTTTTATAATTAATTCTCCACGATACAAAAATATGATTTCTAATAAATTCCCATAACGTAATTGCATCCTGGCAGGGTACTGGAAACGGAAATCAAATTCCAAAAATGAATATCCTATTTATCTTGGAAGAATTAAAAAGGCCTACCGTATACCAGAAATTTAAAACCCCAAAACTCAAATTAAACGCCGTGTTATTTAGTAATTGGTAGTCTATAATTTACGTTTAAAGGTAGAAACGACGAAGCGTATTCTTTGTTAACCCGTATACTCGACCTTGTGTTCTCTGGCGTCCGGATAGATCGATATCGGTACAAACACCACGGCACAAAACAGGAGAAGCGACTCCTTTTGGATTCGAAAAGCGATAATGACGTTAGATAACAGAATCAGATATCCGGATGTTCTTCCTGTTTGCCCGAGTAATCGGCCGTGCAAGAAAACTTCCAAACTGTTATACGAGACTGTGGTTTCTTCTGTTTTAAGCATTACGTACCGCGCTACACCCCTAATTATACGCCAAGTTAAATAAATTCTTACCGTCGGAAGCGTCAAAAATTTTAAATTCTAATTTAAAGTTATTTCTATTGTCTATTTAATTAAATATTTTTATTGCTTACCAAAGTAAAAAATTATCATAATTACTTAAAAAATAAATTACAATAAGAAATGTATTACTAATTACCATTTAAGAATTATTAGGACGCTTTATCATCTAATTTAGAATTCATTCGGATGAAATCAAATTCCCGTAATAAATAACAAAAAAATGGTTTTTTAACCATTCGGCGCGTGTTTCTGATAAAAAAATATGTCTTTGGATATTCTTAACGTAGAAAACAGTGGGCTTGTGTGGAAGGCGAACTAAGAAGCAGTTTGTATGGACACGTACGGAATCGAGCCAAAGAAAAAGAGAACGGAAGGGATGGGAAAACTCTTGAACATGTCACCCAGAAAACTGATTTCTGAATAGACATACTTCTCTAACAAAAGTTTGATTTATTAAGATCTAACGTCGGCATCATCAATAAAGCATACCAGGGTTGTAAATGTTAAGTTAGAGGGGCCAAAAGAAACATAACGGTTAGAATAGAGGAAATATAAAGGAAAGCAGCTCCGTATTTCTGTCTTTGTATTAATAGACTGCGGGAGATGACGATAAAGAAGCGACTACTAAAGAAACCCTGGCCGGCTTTTCTTTCGGTCTCTCCACAACTGGCGAAAAAACAAAATAAAAATACAAATGTCGCTCATTTAGCCGATTAATTAATTATATAAAATTATTTAATTAAGTTAATGCCACTTTATTTAAGACACTTTCTTTCGGAATCGTGTCCGAACAGAAATGATGTTACGCAGTTAAATTCGTCTCGTGTAAAAATAAATTAAATTTAATAAAAAAAATTATTAAATAATTATTTATTTTTTTTATTAAAAATTGAAACAAAAACTAAATAAAGAAAAAAAATTAAATTTATAAATCAGAAAATATTCTATAATAGGAATACGTCCGCCATCTACGGGAGAAAATTGTAACTACAGTACAGAGAAATATCGACATCTGTTACTATATGTCTCGGTCGAACATTAATACCTGGTGATAACGACTGTTTTGTTTCTTTATACACTACATAATTAAGAGTATAATTTTTTGTATCGATATACATTAAAAGCTGGATATAACGGGCCGCCAGGAGACCGAAGAAAATATCTGCAGTCGGCGGATGCTTCCTTTGTATCTGGATACCAAATCCACGTATTTGTTCATGGTTTCGACGGATCCGTTACCGCGAATATACCGTAGCCTATACAGTAATAACGACTCGTCCATTCCCGTACGTGGATACTGTGGACAAAATTTCGGTTGTAAAGTAAGTTTATATAAGACAGATTTTATTACAATTGTAAAAACAATACATGTAAATTATAATTCTAAAGCTTTTCGTTTCCTTTTATAATCCTTGGCTTCGCTTTACACAAATCCGACACTGGTGGTCGGTAGGGAAAACGATACTAAGACAAGTAGTCAACGTAATGAAAAAACCTACGTCGAAAAAATCACTAAAAAATGAATTTTATATTACAGACAAACCTCGGTTTTCGCACAAATCGGAATTTCCAACTGATAACTGCACCGGTTGCAGAACAAGCGACTGGGCAAGAGTCTGACACAGATTACAAAGAAGTTAAAGAAAGTCGGTGGCGCCGACATGGCCTGGCGTTATTATAAGTCGCCAAAAGAATCGACCATGGCCTTGCTATTTAAATTAGATTTCCACGTGCTTGAGGGAAACACTTTTTCCTTTCCTGGGAACATATATAAAAGAGAAAGTATGGCCATCGGTCAAAAAATGACCTCCAAGATTTCTATTTTCGGGTTAATCGAGAAATGCAAAAATTTTAGGGATTTTTTTCTGTATGTATGGATGTTTGTGTGTGTGGAGGACACAGTTTTGTACACCTACTTTGAAACTTAATAACTCCAGTGCTTTTTGTCAAAAATTTTTGAAATTTTGCAAGAAAGTTTATTAGGGGGACGATGCTATTAAATATTGACGATTAAACGTAGAGGGGTGGAGATAAAGGATCTCGAGTGTATCTCCTGTATGGTCGAACTTAATGACGATTTTACTCGTTATTACCAATTACAATTTTTTATAAAACTCATCTCTACTCTCAAAATAAGCTTTTTGCCATTTTATAATACAGTACTGTACATGTATGCCATGATTAACGCGGTTAATCATGCGATTACAGCGATTAAGTAAGGACAGCCTGTAAAGCCGGGTAAATTGAAACTTCTGCCGCCCATATAAAGGGATTGCCGCGATTAATTGACACTGGCGTCACATAGCCTAAATGGCACCCAAGAATTGGCGTTTAATGGTGCTTAAGTCAAATTAATAACAAAAATGTATTATTAAATATAATACAAACGAATAGATAATCAATACAGCTGAAAAGATAAAAAAAAGATTTATTTTGGGGGTCGGGAACGGATTAATCCATTTTATATTGTTTCTTATGGAAAAATGTTCGCTTTTCGAACAACTTTTAGGAATAATTATGTTCGAAAACCGAGGTTTGATGACTACGAAGACGTAGATGAAATGCCGACAAAAGTGTCGGTAATAACGGAAGGACGGTGGTCTGCAGAATCCGAAATATAGTCCATGTAGCAGGAATCCGTTATGGTCAATGACATTTCTTATAATTTTCCTATAATTTTGATCGGACCGACATCGGCCATCTGTACTAATGCCAGATCCGTTATAACGGGGCTTGTAATATATTGCGGCTAGCTTTTTATATCGATATGATGACGATAATACCTATATATGTATAGCCTACATATCGGTTAGGGTGGTCTCCAATTTTAAGTTCTTCAAAGGTGCCCCGTACAACTCTGCAACAGAGTTGTACGGGGAACGTTTGAATCTGTTTCGCTATGAAAATAATTAATAATTTTGGTAAAGTTTGGTTGGTTCCGAATAATATTTTGAGGTGACTGTGACGAACTGGAAAATCACAATATGGCACAATGCTAAGCGTCTAAATGGAAATCTCGGGTAATTCGGCGGTAGGGACGTGTCATCCTAGTCTGGAAATTACCAACTGCAAATTTGAAATGCTTTGTACTTTTTTAATGTTCTAAACTTTGATAGCAGCCTTTAAATTTTATCTTACTTTAATCAGATTTTCAGAATAGTTTATTACTTTTTCGGTATTGGAAAAGGTTAGGCAGGCGCTTCTATGGAAACTACAACGTTTTTGTACCTTTAAAACACTTTTATAATAATAAGAAGTCGTGTGTGTAAAAGTGTTTTAAATTAAAGGTACAAACCTTACAAACGAGTTAAATGTGCAGAAAAATTTTATAATTTTAACTTTCAGTAATCTGTAATGAAAAAAGGTATGTTTTGGAAAACATGATTTTATTTGTTTGTTTATAAAACTGTTGTAACTTGCGAACTTTTATTTTAGTTGGATGAAGAGGGGCAAAGAATGCCCGAAACGTATAAAAATACAATGAACACATATCAACTGAATAAAATTTAATGATGAGATTTGTCAAGTGTCTGAATAAATACAATAATTGATTTGTGTTCGAATTACTATAAATTAATAGTATACTAATAATAATAATAAATAAATAGATAAAGGTATTCCAATAGTATTTTTGTGGGATTTCAAGTATTTTCAGTCATTAATAACTTCGTAATAGAATAGTTTTCATGATAATTCTATATTCATCTGATAGTCACGTGATAGCCAATTGACCAAAAATAAGTTAAAATTTAAAAAATGGACTATTATTTTATAAATAAGGTAAGTCGTCGAATAAGGCCCACCTAACGTTTTAAGACGTTTTATATTTTCATTATTAGAGGAAAACGTCTGAAAGTTGTACTGCAACGTCCTGTAAGATGTTTACTTGCGGAAATCAAAAAGTAAAGTTAGCATCGTTCGAAATGTTTTCTGTAATAATACATTTTCCGAAAGTTATATAACAGGGAGTATTAGTTGCGTATGAGTCCAAATAAGACTCATACGTGAAGAATAATTTATTGATTAAGGTAAAAAGTAAGAGCTAATTAAATTACAATAATTGTAAGTTATTTAAACCCAATAAAATACAAGAAACAGCTTAAACATCACATTTTGGGCAAAAAACGAAAAAAAAAAAAAAAAATACTGACTATTTTGTCTTTAGCCATAAGCCTAACGCACTCTTCATGAACATATTTTGAACACCGTACACACAGCCTATTGTCGGAAATTCGATCTTCTCTGCATAAATAACAGAACAAGCTTTCTTTTCTCATTGACACTAGGTCCAGCTGCAAGATCCATCACGGATTTTGCAAAATAATAAAAGTTGCTGCGGGTGGAAGATTATCCTTCCATTCGGGATTTAATTTTTTCCCTTTTAAAAATAATCGCGGGCGGTATGAATTGACTCGGTGCCTTTCCACACGAGACAACCTGACGTTTTCATCATGTTCGGATTATACAAGGTGCACTTTTTTCTCTCCTTTTCTGGCATATACACTTTGATGTTTATGCCAGTGAATCTACAGTCTTTCTAGTCTATATATGGGGCTGGTGGAAAATATCTAATTGGGCCAATATATCCTTCAGCTTATCAAAGTAATCGCTGACAACGCATCTATTAATTTTTACAGCCATACCCAGGTTTATACTCTGAGCCTTTCTTCCGGCAATTTCTGAAATTATTATTATTATATACATTACTATATCTTACAGAATGTGTTTATGAGGCTTGTACTAAAACGCATACAAGAAAATTGATGAACTAAATAAGGCTCACTGGCCTTATTTGGTTCATCAATGACGGACCTTATTTACATCCGTTGTTAACCCGCGCTTTCCATCAGTGTTTTACTAACAGATAAATAAATGCACGTTAACTGGAAAATATCAGTATCTATATCTTATTCTTCTCATCACACACTTTAATGTGACATAAATACGTTCTTGTGCGTCAAATTACCAAAAGACGAAGAACGTTTATCAAATCACCTGGAAATAGTGAGAACAACAAGTTCTGCCGATGTTTACGCTTTAATTGTATCAAAGACGGTGGAATAGTCTTCTTCGATTGATGTAGTTTTTGATGTAGTTGCAAAGGGCAGGTGCTTTGAAAATCATTTAAAAAATCTTGTGGAAATATTAGTGTTTTCTCTATAAAAAGAAAGATTATCCTTATTTAGCGAATACACCTTACTCCGATATTTTTCAATGAAACTTTCAAAAGAGGTGATCAGCTCTGGAAAGAGCTATTCAGTACATGCAGACTCCTAGAGTCTTCGGCAGCTTGGTATTGTATTCTCTTTCGTTCTAAACGGTAAAAGCGACAAAATGCCTATTGCGTAAGTACAAAACGATTCAATGAATTTATTCAAAATTTAAGACGTCCGTAGTACTCATCGTAGACATTGAATATTTAAATTTCATCCAAATCGGTTCGTCGAACTTGGAGGTAGTAACGGTCAAAGTTGGCACTTTAACGTTATACGTGTGACTAAGCTCTAGTGTAGACAGAGAATTTCACAGTTTCAATCACTTTCAGTTATTTCCTCGGACACGTGCATCAAACAAAGAAACAGCTATTATCTCGGGAGCCAAATACCACAAATGACCACAGAACTTTTGTAAAGCCACCTGGTAAACTTGAATATCTGGATATTCCGCCAATGCTTTAAGGCGCGGTTTCCCAAACTTCTTGGTAAACTGCAGCCCTTAAACAAGAAAAATTTTTCGCCCATCCCTCATAACTCTGAGCATCTTTTGATATAAACTTGTACAAATGCCAAAGAGGGAACGCATATATAATATATATTAAAAATTTTTGCAAAAATTTGGAGACTTAAAAAACATTCCAAAAATTGAAAAAAAAAATTTGTCAAAAATGGCCTTAAGGACCGCGTTTTTCATAACGCTATGTAAACTTGACGAGCAGCATTTCTCAAAAAGTCATTGGTGTTCAACGGCGTTTGGACACCCGGAGGCTTCAACATACAAGTTTACGGCAAAAAAAGATGTCTCTAAGTGCTCTTTTTTCTGCATCTTTCAGATGGAATTGTTTCCGAAACAACAATAAGCCACCTGGCACGGTGGAAAGCACCTGGTTAGCGAAAAGGTGTCTGGTAAGGTGGAATTTCCCCAGAAAAATTACATTGAGCTCCAGAATTTCCTTAGTTATCCTCCACCGCCATTGTTGCGAATAATTCAAACGGAACTACAACACTTGGTCAGAAGTGCTATGAACGAATTGTTCTACAACTTCATCTAGGCTCTTAGTACTGTTTCCAATATGTGCCGTTGGCAAGGCAATTGGAGCAAGTCTCCGTCCAGGAAATGTTCAATAAAACACAAATTCCTTTCAGATAACTAGTGTTAGAAGTTAACCCAGTCTTAACTTTCTCTGTAATACTCCATTCTTCAAGTCCACCACGTACTACTTCTGCATGATTCTTCTAGTTCCATCTTCAAGTTTAGAAACACCAAGCAGTTGCGTGTTCCCTTCTAACGATACTACAACTAATAACCTCTCAACCGTTTCATGTTTCGTAAACTTGGAAAAAAGTACGGTGCCCTAATGGACAAAGGAGTTCGTACTCCTAAACGAAAATTTAGGTGACGTTCTTAAGCTTTCTTCTTTCTAAATTCTTTTGTTACCCGCTGCAGTGAATACCTGTCCAAACTCGTAGCATCGCCTAAAGCTTCAGCAGTTGTCATTAGTGTATGTGTTACCGGCAAAGTTTGAAATCCGGCATTCTATAGAATGCCTAGGCATTGTATATAATGCCTAAAACTAGCCGGCAATCTATGAAACGATTTATATTTTACAGATTTCCTAGGCATTCTATAGAATGCCAAATGAGAAACCGGCAAAGTATGAAATACATCTCCGTTTCGTTTCAAATATCGCGTGGCAAGGCACATGACTTTTAACGAGCGGCTCAGGCTTAGAATTTGTCAGTTGCACTTTGCGGTTTGTTCGGGAGTGTCAAAATACGCAATTTTACTTAAATTTGTTCAACAAAAAATTAGTTTTTTACTGTGGTCCATGAAAATGGAGGAGCAAGCTGTAGTGTTGAAGAAGGTGTCATGGTCTATAGACATGAAACAACGATTCGANGCACTACTCATATAGGCTATATATAGAATTATTTAACTCGTTTTATTTAATTCTATATATTAATGAATTAATAAAGTAAAACTAAAAGTAAAAACACCAAACAATTTACTAAATTGTAAGAAACGAAACTTTAAAGTTCTAATTTTGATTTGAGTTTTGAAAAGTAATAGGCAAAAACTCTCAGTTGGATCTAACGCAAGATTTACGTATTAACCGTGGCATCCGAGAAGTGTTGGAAGCAACGAATTCTGAGAGCAAGCTTGTCGACGATCGAGACGAAAATGGCACACTACGGTGTGTGTGACGGGCAATATTTAAGACTTGGAAGTGGATGGCGTGCCACCGGTAAATGCTATTTCCATTTTATTAGACGTATTTACGTATTTTATTTATTCTTTTCGTGTTTTAATTTATCATTATGGCATTTAATTGTGTCATTTTTACCTAAAATTAAGTATATTCGCTGTTTTAACTTTATCGAAATGAGTATCGTTTAGGGCAGGGATGTCCAACCCGCGGCGCGGCCCACTTAATATTTTTATGCGGCCCACTGAACCCTTAATTTTTTTAGGTATACTTTCATTTATTTTGGTAAAGTACGTCATAAAACTTATTCTCGTTTCACTATTTTGATGTCATAATGACGTAATTGGTATTAGAAAACTGTTTTGCCTAGAGCAGTAATCTCCAAACTTTTTTAAATCGCATACCCATAAGACGAAAATAATTATAAGTTGTATCTCCTATAATATAATATAATATATATATGTGTGTATAGTCAAAAATCAAATTATTTATTATTTATTTATTTTAAACAATATATACTACATATAAATTAAATTACAAATTTTCTTTTTGAATTAGAATTACAGTATTTTGACTGTATAGGACACGCATACAGTATTTTGAAGGGAAACTTGGCGTGTCCCCAAGTATCACTTTGCGTACCTCCTGGGATACGCGCACTCCACTTTGTAGACCACTGATCTAGAGAACTTATGCATATGGGGTAGTACATATCGTTGTGAACAATTAATTTCGTTCATGAAAAACATAAAAACTGCTGAAAGAAATAAGTTAAGTGATTCTTATTTAACTAAGATTCTTAGAATTAATACTAGTACCATAAAAACATATCGACAATATTATAAAAGGAAAGCAATGTCAAAAATCGCACTGAATTTATTATTTATTTTGTGTGAGTATAATTTCTTTTTTTTTACTGTCAATAATACAGTATTTTTTGTAATTGCTGTATATCTATATATTTGGTAATAATATATATTTGTTATTAAAATTTGATATTCACATTTTGAACTTTTTAAAAGCATATATTTATATTAACTACCTTTGTGACCCGCTGAATGTACAGTACCTAAATTTCTAAATTGGCCCATTAGGAAAAAAGGTTGGACAATCCTAAACTTTAGGATCTGGGAATGGATTAATTCGCTTTCCGTTATTTCTACTGAGAAAAATAGATTCGGACGAAGCATCAACATATATACACAGTGATGCTTTTTACTGTACTTCGAATATGATTTATAGCCTATATAGACACAGAGTTTTATTATATATATATGTTACAGTCAAAACCCGTTTTTAGTTAGAACGCGTTTTAACTAGTTGAAACNTTACGTATTTTGAATAAATTTTTTTAATGGCACTCTCATTATTTTTTCAGAATAACATTTGTATTTTTGAGGAATGCACGTCATTTATATAATAGCCTTATCAGAATCTTTTTTCATACTTTGCCTAAATAGCATTTGTCATTCTATAGAATGCCTAGGTATTATATACAATGCCTAGGGAAAGTATGCAATAATTCTCATATTTCACAGATTGCCTAAAAACGCCAGGCATTATATACAATGCCTAGGTATTCTATAGAATGCCGGATTTTCATACTTTGCCGGTAACATATGCATTGCATAACGGTTACTAATTTTACCCTGGTCAAGAACAGATAGCAACTTCTCTGTAACGAAATCAATTCTACCTTTCTTCTTACTGGAAGACAAAGATTGCAGAGGGAAGAAGGACGACGAGCCAGACATGCTTGGAACTTCACCCTCTTCCACAGAGTCGGAAATTCCTTCTACTCTCATCGAACTTGTGTCCAATACAACTTTTTCCCTACAAATTTTTTCCTTTGTGTGGCAGGAAAAATATCCTATCATTGTCAGCGGGAAACGTAGCGGTTTTGGCTCCTAAACGCACATTTTTTAAGCAGGAACTTGGAAACACTTTCGGTATTCCGAGTTGGCAAGAAGATAGGCCTATTTTCCTCTCAGAGACGATGGTATTTCAGTTTTCCGGGATTAAGTTTCTTCCATCCTTACTTCAATGTTATGTGGTACTATTTCCGTAATTAGAACAACGCGGGTTACCTGACGTAGGACACCAAACATTTCGTCGCTCGGCACCATTTCTTATTGTTCTATTCAGATAAAATGTCGGATACACGACTTTTATGTTACTTGGAACAATTCTGAAGGGCGAGTCCAAAGAAATTCTAAAATTTAATTTCCTCCGTGTTAACAAGGGCCATCCTAATAGCATTATAGCTAAATGGCATTCGTTTCGGACCACGGAAAAGAGTATTATGAAAAGAATTACTTGGAGAAATTATGGCTACGGGTGCCACGAGGAGTGCGCGTCAGTTAGATTTACAAAAACATTGGTAGTCGACCCTTAATCTACTTATTCGAGCGTAGACATCTTTAATTACTAACAATTTTAATGAAAATTGTAATTGTATTTCTTAACTGCAGTACGCGACTGATCTGAGGTTATAACGGATAGGTTATCTATTATAACAAACAATAAAAAAAAAATGTAAGCTTACTCGACCTTTTTAGGCGAAACTAGTAATGATTTTAACCTTGTGTTAACTTTGTAAATTTTCTCGTAAATCGGATGCCGTGCAGAGACGACTTGAGATGACGATTGTTTTGAAAATATAATACCAGGTATTAAATTCTTTACAATAAAACTTAGATTCTTCTTCTCTTTTCTAATGTCACGTTTAATTGGGGATTTAAAATAATTCATTACGTACAAAATATTTAGTTAAGCTTTCAATTTTAAATTTATTTATCTATTCATTCCTCTGCCTCCTCTCGTTACCAAGATAATGCAAATAAAGAGAAAAACTATTCAACAATTTTCAATTAATTTTCTAAAATTGTTACATAAAAGAGATGATTTACAAGTAATAAAAGTGTCTGAAAATTTAAAATTACGTAGAGAATTCGAATTTTTAATCTACTTTAAATAAAATAAAATAATTTATATACAAGTCGACCCCCCTATAACACTATTGATTATTCCGTTTTATATGAATTCCATGTTGTACGAGTCACTTAGATTTTATAAATATGTGTGCAGGGCTCTGAACGGCACACGTATTTGCAAAATCTAAGTGACTCGTACAACATGGAATTCGTAATAAAACGGAATAATCAAGTGTTATAGGGGGTCGACTGTAGTCACAATATGACGATTAAGCGATTAAGCCGGAGTATATTGGCCAACTTTATTCTATTTTGAATTGAATTGAAAATCGAAAGACCGCGAATTTTATTCATTCTAAAAGCATGAATACAAAATAACTGCAAATAAAATGATAGGCCTACACAATTGTATAAGTTATATTGTGAAAATCGAAATTCCTAATATCGATTAATTACGGAAATAGTCTATAAATACAAAATAAATAAATAAACGGATAGACAAACGGACGAACATAAATACCAAGCAATGCCTCGTTTAAAAATAAATTTTAATAAAGTTTAATGCATTTAATGATCTAATAATTTTTCTTCGATTGGCATTTAAAACATAATCCAGGGAGAAAATTTATATTTTTCTTTGTTAAAACTTCAAATATCTTCTAAATAAATAAAAATTTAAGGAATTTATTTACGTAGTAATTACATCCTAATCTTTATTATTAATCGTTAATATATATGTTGTTAAGCGGTACACCTTTAAATATATTTTTATTTGGTTCAGTTTATTTATTCTAGTGTCGTTCTTATCCATTATTCTTCGATACTCATAGAAGAAAAACACTGTACAAATAAATATTTCGAATTTATTTTATTATAATTGTCCAGGGCCGATTATGGCAACGTAGCGTAATTATAATCAATTATAACTGCCGCTCGATTAATTCCGTAATTAGTCTTTAATAAATTATTATAATTATCCTTGAGTGTAATTATATTTATACATTTTATAGTACAAGATAGATGTCTCCAAGTATGTCTAGTCCCATTGCCCGGGGAACGATATTCCTTGGGATAAAACGGATTAAAAATTATAAAATGGAACGTCACTTTTATGCCTTTTTTTAATACCTTAGCGAATTTAATTATATATAAAAAGTAGAAATTTTACATGGTTTATTATGCACTTAATGTGTACGTATACGTACACGTTAAGTTACGTAACGAGCGATACGTACACGTTATACTTCGATGATGTTATGTTATCGGGGTTTTATTGTATTAAAAAATGGAAAACTGATACGATGCGCTCAAAAGTCAGTTAACCACGTTCTGTATATTCCTAGTTCAGACGTCAAGATGAATGGTAGAATGAATTTCTGTATAAAACGACAGAAATTTAATCAGAAAAAAATTTCCATAAAATAGTAAAATATCGCAATTAATTAAGACAATTTAGTCTTTACAGCGGTTAGATGAATTTCGAACCATCCTATAATTACAGAAATTAAAGCACACTTTATATTTTATTGCGACACATTTTTATTTTATGCATTCCAGAAACTATAAAATAAATTATTTAATGTTTGTTCGGTCCAGTTTTGATAAAAATCAAGTACGAGTATGTACTGTAACAGATATGACGTATGTACAGAATAGAGTATGTAGAGGTATGACGTATGTACAGAATTATTAAAATTTTTTTTTTCTAATAATTTTGCTCGTTATTCTATCGAAAAGGCGAAGTAAACACCGAACCTCTAACGACAATTATTATATTTATATTTTAGTATTTTCAGCCGGTTAAATTGGATTTTATAATCGTACGAAAGAGAAATAATTAGAGGACGATACGAATTATACAATCTTCTTTCGTATGAATTAAAATCACATACAAGTATTTTATATAGGTTTATGTATAATTATTAATCATTTTATAAATAAATAAGTTATTTTATTAATTTATAAAGGTCCCCTATTTTATCCTACGACACATTTTGAAATATTCTTTCGTTAATCGTTTCTTGCTTCGATTCTATTTTAATCCATAATATTTTCATTTAAAGCGTTATTATTACTTCGGCATTCTCCTCCATTATTCGGCTCGGCACTTTTTTAAAAATGTACTGTATACGTCACACCCAATAAAATGTACGTCACACTTTATCGGACGGAGTAATTGGCTTTCGTTACACTCTTATTTTCCGCCGATTTTTCTAATTTCGTTCTCTTCCCATCCTTTATTTTCCACTGCAACTTTACACTTTATGTCGTTTTCTCGTTCAAAATAATTCTCAACCGCCGTCATTCCCGCCATTTATCCGTCATCGATCGATATGATTTGAGCCCGGTTCTAATTATTTTTCTGTCTTTCCCCTTCCATACTTTAGGAAGAGAAAGAGTCAAACCAGTCGAAAACATTAAATTTAATCATTTAAAATGTTTTAGCATTTTATCTCCGAAAATCGATATTTTAAATTAATTTTACGCCTTTATTAAAATCCACACTCGTTTAACTTCGTTTGGATTTAATCCGGCAATTCGTAATCATATTAAATCTATCGCTATCCAAGGAATTAAGGTACGTGTACTTTTATATATAAAGTAATTATATACATGATTGTGCATTAATTTATTACACGTACATAGACTCTAATATATTAATGAAGAACTCGAAAAACTAGAATAATTGCAAAAAGAAATGTGTAGAAAACAAAAAGCAAATTTAAATTTAAAAGTGACAAAAAAAAAAAGTTGTAATATTCTCCTCCGGAAAAAAACAAAACGAATATTTCTAGCTGTATTGGGTCAAAAAAGGGTCAGACAAAACGTGAAATTAATTAAATGCCTTTATATAATTCTTTATTTATTAACCAGGGCAATATACAAAAATAAACTTAAATATATAAAAATACAGTAGGTTATATTTGCATGTTAATTTATTCTTTAAAATTACACCGGAGTAACTTACAAAAAGTATATAGGATATATTAAGGACCGAAATATTGGTTAGTAAATTTCGAATATAATTTAAAGAAAAGCTTTTAAAATGCTAAATACAAGTTAATTTAATTGGATAAATTTGGTAAAAAAGCGTGCGAAATGTCGGAGGAAAGAACGGCATCGGCCGACCGAAGTCGAGTGGCGGATAATACGGTTTGTTGTTCTCACAACGAAGCATTTTAAACCAACGGCCCGTCTCTTTAAACCATATTTTGGATAGTCGGCAGACCGGGTCGAAGGAGCCAACGTGTGTTAGGAGTAAATGGACAGGGGAGGGAGAAGGCAGGCCGTGGGGAAGAGAAAGAGAGGAATGCCGAAAGCGAAATTGGAGAAGAGTCGTCCTTGGCGTTACATAATTAGATCGACGGGCGAACGGGATCGCCAGTCGGAGTGCACGAGCCATGGCGGAGGTACGTCTGATGACGGAGGAAGACATCCCGGCGGCCCTTTCCGTTTGGAGAGAAGTTGGACTGTCGGAAGGCAGCCAGTCCCTCTACACTTTCCGCAGCTTCGACCCCCGAGGATTCTACGTCGCCCTCCTCGACGACGGTAAACTCATTTCTACTTACTCTCTTCTAACTACCGTCTTACTCTCGGTCTCTTTCGCTTACCGTCCTACTTAGGTCGCCCGCTAAAAACTCTGCTGCATATTTTTTAATGCAAACCCCGCGTTATTGATTGATTGGGCGTTTTCGCAATCCCACAATTCTGCGCACAAAATCCGTTATTCCGCATTTTTATTTTGTAGGTCGATAAGTTTTTCTGCGATTTTACTACTACTGTTCCGCCTTTGTCCTTTCCCTTTAGGTCAAGTAAAATAACTGATAGAAAAAGAACAGAAAAGTCTGTTACGATCCACCGGTGGGAATATTCCGACTGGTAAATAGGGAGTTAATTTAATTTAAAAAATATTTAAAAAGTATACAGAACGGATGCGTAAAGGGCAAAACGAAGCTTTGCAGCATTATTAAATATACAACTGTAGACTGTTGTAACTGGTGGGATGGGTACAGTACACGTGATATTTAGCCTGGACGGTCCCGGGGAAAGCTAACGAGAGCCGACAGCTGTCGGATGAAACGAAGCAGGACGCGCATCTGCCTCCGTTCATTTCGATAATCAAATAAAACAGGAAACGGGAACTCTTTTAAATCTAATTACTTCTTTATTGACGTTTCCCTTCTCTAGCCCATATCATTTCAAATTTTATTTCATCCTAATTTTCTAAACCGATTTTTAAATTTTTTTTTTGGCTAATCTACTATACCAGAAGAATTATTTCTCTGGTAAATTAAAAATTCCCTAGAATGTACCATTAAAAATTACCGGATTGGTGTATTTCCATGGGTACCGCGACCGACGGCGATTAACTTCAAATTTAAGATAAATACAGTAGAACCTCCATTATCCGGATTTTCGATTATCCGGATTGTTCAAAATAAACAAAAATTTTACGAATTTGCTGATTTGCACTTGGCGAATTACGACACTGTTTATGTACAGTACGTGATGGAATGCGTAACTTTTTTGTTTCAACAACGTCTCACTCAGCACAGTGGTCGTAAACTCTTAAATATATTTTACGTAGTAATAAAAATATAACTTGACATACGTATTTATAAATAATTTATATTCAAATTACATCATTTCTATGACCAAGGGCGGCGTAAGGCATGGACGACGTGGGCCACCGCCTATGCCTCGCGGTCCGAAGGGCCTCGCGCCTCGAAGGTTTATGCATTACTTAAAAGCCGCGAACGCGACGAAAAAATTTTACTCGTCATAAAACGATAAATAGTTTGTCAAATTTTTATTCATAAAAATGCAGTTTCAACTGCTTTTTATTTTATAAAATCCGTCTTCTCGCGCCACCAGAGGCCTTTTAAACAATAGGTAGTCTGTTAACGTTGGTCAGTAGTAGTCCAAATTGAATACGAACGTTTGTTTCTTGAAAATTTGATCACGATTTAAATACAGTATTTATTTTTAATATTACCGATATGTCATCGAAAAGAAAACGTGTTGTATTATCATTAAAAGACAAATTAAAGTATCTGTTTCGATTATCCGGATTTTTTCTTATCCGGACTACCTTCATCCCCAACCAGTCCGGATAATCGAGGTTCTACTGTAATTGCTTACATTAATTTAAATAAATCAATTAAAATTTGATGATTAACTGCTGATATTTAACGTTTTTGCTTCGTTTTCTCTCATTATAATGCTTAAATATTGTAGAAAACGTTTACCAGAATCTTACTTTATTTAAGGATTTATTATATCGTGAAGTGCGCGCAAAAAACTAGAGGACGACAGTCATTATTCATATTTTTACGGCATTTCGAACTACCATTCCTCTTCGGCAGAAGGTTACAAAAACTTTTCCTAAAACTTTAAAAATTATTTTACCACTAAATTACAATAAGTGCGTGTTTCTTAATATAACAAGTCCTTAAATAAACTAGGGTTCTGGTAAACGTTTTCTACAATACAACAAACGACAAGAGCATTAATCATAATAATGTTTAGACTTATACAAACGATTATTTGTTTAAATTTATAGGATATATAAATTAAAATATAACTTAGATTAGTCATAAATTTCACCAATTGATTAAGCTTAATATATTAATAAACAGCGAAAAAGAAACACACAAAATCATTTAAGCCTCGCATGCCACAAATATTTTCTTATTTGTTCTTTCCCTCTTCATTTTTCTCTCTCCTTTTTCCTTGGCTTTTCTTTTTTCTTCCTGCCATTTTTTAAACTCTAACGGCGTATAACGTGGATAATTTTATTTCTCCGAGTCTTCCCCGGGTAGATTTTTTACCTCGTAGTATATTTATTTTGGATTGAGCCTGGGAATTTGTACATATTCGAAACTGACAATAAAATAAAATCCAGTATTTTATGCATTGCAAGATGGGAGATGTCTTCACTATGGAGATAAATCGTGGTTTTTCTATTTAAGGAATAATTCGTAGTTGATCCGTAAGGTGCGAAACCGCGTTATAAAAATATTATCGTGGTTATTAGCGCAGTGTACCGACGACACGGATGTAATAATTGTTTTCCCTACGAGATATCGATTTTGTTTATCCGTCGATTGGTTTATCGTAAGAATTTCTGGTAACACCGACGATTTGAACGGTTTTTGGATTTGGACAGACCCCAAGGAAAGGAAAGGAAGAGAACATTAGGAAAACTTTGGGATTAACCATTCGAATATTTACGCTTGCCATAAAAGTATAAAGGAAAATATCGTCGGTGTAGAATTTTAACCACGACAAATTCGTAATTTAAGTTAAAACGTGATAATTAGGATCGAGAGCTCAAATTTATTCTTAATAGGATTTAGCTTGGATAAATTCCTTTGCAAATTTTAATTATTTATCAAACGTCGAATCGTTTAAATGTAAGATTAGTCGATTACCCGGGAAGATCGGGTTTTACGTTAACGACAAATTACTCTTCCGGTTTACTCCCCATGCAAATTAAAACCGCGGTTCACGAGCTAAAGCTATTTGTTTTCCAACCGTTTGAATTATAATAATTAATCGAGTGGTATTTCGACCGACCAGACAAAATTCTCTTTGGAAACGGAAGAAAATACGGTCGGGTCGTCCGATTTTAGTGGCGATTTAAGCCCAGTCGGATCCACCCACCGATGGCATTTTTCTCCCATGTTTCACAAATTACGGTGTTTTTAAATGTCGATTTTACTCGAAATTTAATTTAAAATTAATGCGACTTTTTATTCAAATTAAGTGAATAATTAGCCTAATTATCATAACGGGTTTTGGGAATCTTTATAGGCCTACTGTTTTGCGTAATGAATAAAGTAAATCTTAAAATAGGTTAAACAAAATTCGAGTCGGTACGAATGGATGCAGTTACGAAATGTAAATGCTTTATTTTATGGGAAAAACTATCGAACGTTAAGTAAAGTATTCTCCGGTATAACAGAGATCTATTTTAAAAAATACGAATAAAACAAGAATAGCAATAGTGAAATGGGAAAGCGATATTTCCTTCTTTTGTAAACGTATTATAACTCGAGAAATATCAATTTGTGAGGAAATTGTAGATTTTCGTTGCTGATTAGTACGAGGAGAGGACTCGGAGCGTTATCGATGGCTTAATTACGATTCTTTGTGCGGAATAAGTATAAGTTTTTTAAGTAATCCGACCAGAAGCGAATAATAATTAAATGTTTCTCGCAGGTGAAGTGGTGGGCACGTGTGCGGCGGTCGTCAATAACCCCGATCTGGCCTGCGTGGGTCTGTACGCGGTCAAACCCGCTCACCAAGGGAAAAAAATAGGTAGCAAAGTTTGGAAGAGGGCCATGGAGCACGTAGCCGACATCAACCTTTTCCTGAACTCGGTGCCCGAACACCTGGAGACTTACAGGGACAAAGCGGGATTCGTTCACGCATCCCCGCATCGAACCGTCGTCTGCGAAACGTCGCGGGTGGAGGTAGAGCAGCTAACCACCCAGGTGGACGGGGTGGAAGTCAGAGCCGTGGATGACGACTACGAGGAGGCGGTGGTCGACTACGACCAATGGGTGGCGGGTTACGATCGACGGGTTCTAGTGCGAACCCTGGTGAGGGAATCGGACTCCGTGGCCCTGGTGGCCCTGAGGGGCCGAGAGGTGGGCGGTTACGGTTGCCTGAAGGCCGACATCGGGGGACTAACCATGGTGGGCCCCCTGTATGCCGACGGTCCGGAAATAGCCGAACTTCTGTTACGCCGAATGGTGGAGAAGTTTCCGGCCGCCGGGGAAAAAGGATTGATAATGATGGCCATAGACGCCAATCCCGCCTCCCTGCGACTGGCCGACAAATTGCAACTGAAGCGCAAATTCGTCTTGCCCAGAATATATACTAAACGCGTAGTGGAAGCCCGCGACTACGGTAAAGTGTACGGCCAATGCAATATCAATTTCTGCATGGTTTAAAGTGGGAGAGACGAACGGAGCGGGCTCCGCCCTCCGCCGTTTTGTTTCCACGGCGGGCGGTTCTCTTTAAACGCTGACCTCTAAAAAGAAAAGGTGGAGGCGGATGGGCGCCTACAAACCATCCAAAATGGATACACCGGACTCCGCCCACCCGCGTGACCGGGTTCACAGCACTCCAATAGATAGCGCGCACGTAACCGTAACTTTTGTTAAGTAGAACCTAAGGTGTACTTGGAGACGCCATTACGAAATGTACCCTACGAAATCTCCGTGTATTTAAAAAAGCAATAAAGTTAATTGTGAACGAAGCAAAGACGCCTGGTTAAATACTTTAATCTTATTTTTTTCTAGAAATTCTCCCGGATTTTTCGTGGCGGTAAGTAAAGTCGGAAGGTTCGAGACAGAAGTCCGTCCAAAAACGAAATCTTTACGAAATTTCCGGTAACGGGCCCGACGAGACTGATGAACGGTCGATTGGGCCGAAGGGGTGGGTTCTCTGCCCCACGGGGAGGAAAAGCAGTCAAAGCTCTCCCTCACCGGAAAGGACGGATGGGGGATGTCGGCTCCTCCCGACCGATGGCCAGAAATACGGATTTATCCCTTGGCACCAGAGACCAAATTTGCTAAATGGACTCCGCGTGTATTTAGCCGGAAACGGGACCGGGCTTCTTTCCTGGCGGGGAGAAAATACCAACGACAGAAACGGACGAGAGGCGGGGAAACTTCTCCACCGTGGCGCCGGGCACCGTGGGTACAAGTAGGACCGCCACGGCGCCGCGGTGGAAGAGAGAAGCGAAAGTACGTGTGGGGCGAGCTGAAAGAGAGTGGAGGGAAATGTAGACGGTTTACGCCGGCGCGCGTAAGAAGCGGAGGACGGATTCTCCGCGGGGCTTTTACTTTCCATCGTTTTGCGCGCGTAACGAGGGAAAGAACGGAACGGCGTCACTTCCGGCCTCCGACTTTCTCGCCCGTCTCTGCGCGTTCGGACCTCTGCAACCGGAAAAGGTATCCGGAGAGAGACCGGACTGGACCGAGAAGTTCTTCGCGATTGGGCTGTAATTTGAAAAAGACTGTAGAGTTATAAATTCCCACCGCCCGTCCGTCCTTCCTTAATCTCCAGAACGGATTCAGATAGAGGAAAATCGAGACCGGATACGAAAAGGTTAGGAGCGGGAGGGCCCGATTGACTACATAAGAACGTCCCATGCCAACAGAAAGTCACGTTATTTCCATTCAAAAATTTCTCCCGAAAGGGAATTATCAATAGATAGACGACCGGCACGATTACGTTGCTAACGGGAGAAGTACGACGTACGGGGTGAGTCACTACTAATTTGAGGTGGAGAGCGTATATTTTAAATTAAAACGATTAAAAATTGCATCCCGGCACGGAGACCGTGACATAATAAGTAATTGCCAGCTAGCATTTACAATATTCTTTTTATAAAAGTCGTCTTTCCTTTCGGTCATAGAGGAGTTTATTACTATTCGCTCCAAAGAGAAGAGAGACAGGAGATAGATCGCAAGGCAACGGAAGAGCTGGCCTTATAGAGGACGGCTAGAAGATACACGATAAAATGCCTTCCTAAAGGACTATGGGGAGATGGACCCTTTTTAGGCGTCATCTACAAGGAGAAAACCCTGAAAACTCCAAGCTGCCAGCCTGTCCAATCGAGGCGCGAACTCACAACCAAACTCCTAGTGTTTAGGATCTTGTCACCGCCGCTATGAGCGGAGACGGAGTCCACTCGACCGGTACTAACGACAGATAATTCGTAAATACGCGGGTGTCGGATAAGACCGCAGGTTGACCAACCTCCACACTTTGTTTTTCATTCTTTACAGGTTGCAAATTCTTGTTTCAAATCCTTTACGAAATATTTCCAAACAATGAGAATGTCAGAATCATTGTTTGAATGGGTTATCAACAAAATAAATTATAAATAATAACATAATATTATATAGGCCTATGTTATATGTGTGTGTGTGAATAATGTGTGATTACAGGAAAATCCTAGAGTTACGAATCACAACTCACAAATTGGCAATATAAAGGAAGTCTGACACGTGCACAATTAAAGACAAACGGGCTGTCGTTTATTGGCTATAAAAAGGCTAAATAAATGATTACATATGTATTAATTTGTTTAGAAAAACTGGACCAGCGATAGACGAAGTTATTACGGAATGTTCTCTGTTTCCAGACAGAAACAAGGCTTTTCGAATCTTGTGGTTCATGGCGGCGTTTCACTGGGAAGGCCACCGACTTCATGTCTTTTCCGGCCACGGAGCAGCCAGCCGATCAACCATGGGATAGGCCGTTAGTCTAGGTGCTTTTGCAAATATGGTCGTGTAATTTCTCCTCCACTAACTCCACAAATAACGGCTCCTTACAGTTTGTTTGTTAAGAGACCACGTTACAATCCTCCAAAAGGTCGTACAGTAGCTTTGTCCAGAGTAAGCGCTTTTCTTCCCGCGCCATCTATAATTTCCAAAGTTTTACAATTTGGCGGGTTAAAAATCCCTACCGCCTCGGGCGGGCGGACCACCAGAAGGCGCGCCGTTCAACCCACGGAACGGTTTGCCCCCCGGGAGGGAAGAGACCGGCAGATACTTTTCATCCAATTTCGGTCGAAACCCGTCCAATTTGCGAAATACTTCTTCCAGTGCGTGTCCGAACNAGCTTTTTTTGGAGCTCCTTGCACAGACATTGTTGGACTTACAGATATGACTTCTGCCAAATCAATATAACCCTTACAATGAGAGTCTTCCATGGCATCGTAATACCGCAACTATGTAAATATATAAAACCAAATCTTAAAATTTCTATTTAAATTTTTATTATATTTTATTGATTTATCTTGAATACCTCCCATATAATTTTAGATAATTCTAAATTACAAGAAATTAATTTTTAAAACAACTTCTTGAGAGACTGATCAAACAATAATATTTATATCAATACAATAAAAATTTAAAGCTTTTTTTTTATGAAGTTCTATAAATAGAACTGTGAACAAAATAATTTACAATAAATAAATGGTAATTTTATTGTATATTATGTCTCTTGTACTAGAGAATAACCATCAGATTAAGTCTATCTTCAATTATACCTTAAAACATATCTCCATTAAAACAATGACTGCTGCATTCCTTGGAAGAACATAATGATAAATAATATGATAGTTGAGAAATTCTATTATATAGTTTAATATTTACTTGAAGATATTTAATATAAATTTTCTTAAAGTTTATTGATTTTCAAAATAAGTTTTTTTTTAATTTTCTAAAAGATCATTATCATTGAGCTATCTCCAAATCAGTAACAAAAATGCAACTGTGAACACGAAAAATCTACTTATATAAGCCATTGTTCCCACTGTTTTTATATCTGTCACAGAATGTCCCCTAGCGATGATTTTCAGCTATTATTTAAATTAATAGTATAATTTATTTATTAACAGTATATATTATTATATAGACTATTGTTAATAAATAAATAAATAAATAACAGTATATATTATTATTATTGTAATAGGAATTTATTATTTATACCACAGAATGACACCGCTGCTGCTAGAACGCCCACTAGGGGGCGTCCCGAGCTACTAGTTATCAAATACAGTAATAAAAGAATTTTCGGGACAGAGACGACTTTTATTCCCACCAGTCTGTACAGTACAAGCGTACTCGGTCATTCGGCCACGAATGACCGAGCGGTCAGAGTGTTAGCCTACCGCTCTGGGAGACCCGGAATCGAATCCGGACTGGTCGAATAATGCCCAGGAATTTTTCGGGGAATGGTCCGTCCGGATATGTCGGGCCCGTCCCTCACCATCCGGCCGCCCCATTGTGGACATGGCCGAACCCATAATGGGCTTTCAAAATGAGGCCCTCTTAATGCCCACAGAGCGGAAAGAGTTTTAAAAAAGTACTAAGCGCACAGCCGAGGAAACTGGAGCAACTAGTAGCCAGCCACCGTCCTCTCGACAAACCTTAACGTAGCCTTTTATTAAGAAACGGGTGAAGTAATAGTAACAAAACTTACGACTTTAGATGGCATCTCTGTCGATTCTATTACAAAAAAGCGAGTTCATCAAAAAATCATTGACAGACGGAAAATACACGTTACCGAAAAATCCGTCACGTATAACGGATCCCGTCCAATTCGCATTATGAAGAAATAAAAGAAGGAATATGTTTCGAAATTGGTAGCTAAACAAATGCAGGATCGAAGTTTAGTTTATCCTTGGATCAATACACTTCACCAAACAATCGCCGATATTTAAATATAAACATATACAAAAGTGACGGAACAATTTGGAACTTAGGAATGGGAAAGATTTCTAATGTTCTATCTGCAGAAACTGCAGTCCAAGTAATCAAATAAAAGAAAGAAATTTCACGTGTCTTTAGAAAAAGTACGCTGTGGCTTGTGTTACTGGTGGTGCGGCTGTAATGGTGAAATTTGGAAGACTAATGAATGTGAGCATCAATTATATTATGCACACGGAATTCACTTAGCGGTGTGTGATGTTTTGTACCAAAACCCAAGCACTTCACTAGCAGTCTCTTTTTTTTGAAAAAATTCAAACTGAAGATGCCCTTGCAAGACAACAGAAGGAAGATGAAGAAGACTGTCATTATAGTATTGATCTTGAAAGTGTTTTGTGTGTGCATTTTGCCGACGGTTCTTTCGATATAGATATTTCATTTCAATTGCACGACACTCTAGCTAAAGAAATCGTCTCTTTTGAAATCATCAATAAGGTTAGAAACATTGCAAAATTCTTTCACAAATCACCTTTAAAGAATAGCATCTTACAACAATACGTTCAACAGGAACATGCAAAAATTTGCACTTATTTCTGGATTCCAAAACCCGATGGAATGGCTTTTTAGCCACGCTGGAGCGATTTATTAAAATAAGATTATCTATATCGAAAGCAATCGTTGACTATAATAAAGATACAGACAATTTTGACCTGGACAAACAAGAAATTTCTGTAATTCGTGACGTCGTGGCATCGCTGCAGCCATTAAAAGCTGGAGAGCAACAGAGAACCGATTTTACTTTCTCGGAAGATATTTATTTCTTTTATTGTAAATGAGTTAAATCAACTAAACACACCTTTCTCAAAGATTAAGCAGTCGTTTATTCGAAGCATAGTAGAGAGAAGAAATGAGAAACTGACTGACCTCAAACAACATCTCAATAGTGGAAAGAATTATGAAAAAGTTTCAACTTTCGCAAGTGACAGAAGTTTTCCTGCCTTACCGACCAAGTCTATGTTGATTTTGTCTGCAAAACAGATGTTAGATCATCTTTTTGGAGTACCTGCCGATTCTACCTCCGGTGATACAGATGAAGTACCATGTGTCATAAGCTTATCTGCAATAACATTAGCTGACGATGCCGCTATTAAAGCAGCCGAGGTAGACAAATCAGGAATACTACACAGCAAAAGAAGTACTGCAACGCATCCGGAAAACGAACTAGAAATCTTCCAGGCTACGGGTGAAAAAATACATAACATCTGTCTTCACTTACTTAAATGCAATAAATGCTTACGGACTCGGCAGCTTACAAATTGCCAACTGAAACGTTCATTTGCCAATTTACGTTAAAATAGTGAATAAAAATCTGACACCGACAGATATTGTTTTTCTGACGGTCGATACATTTATCGACGGGATGGTGTCCTTATCCGTACAGCCGAGAAAACCAACCGAAATTTTGGAAACGTGGAAGACAGGTATGGTATTAAATTGGCCTGGCGTTTGGCTAGATCGGAATCCTGTACGAAAATACGGAATAAAGTGAAGATATAACTGAAACAAAACACGTGTTTTAACTTTGAAAGATTTAGACGTAAACGTATATCTAATACGGAAAAAATTACTATCCGACAATGCGAGAAGCATGGATTAATTATAAATGAAGTGGGCGGTTTCTATACTCTCTAATGCTTTAAAACTTGTCCACCGCACCAGAGTGACCTTTGCAGCTGGAGTGACAATTAACTGATGATGACGTCATCATTCCCTTGAATGTTTTCCTTTATGCGTCTGCTATAGGGTTTCTCATTTTCCGGTCTTTTGTTTGTCCCGGGATTACGGGAGAAAAGTGAATTGTTTTCCTAGATAACCCGACATATCTCGGGCAAGTTGCATAGCGTTACGAAAAACGCGGACGTATGGGCCCCCCCAATTTTTTTTTTTTTTTTTTTTTTTTGCATTCTGTAGAACCAACGTATTCTTCAAGCAGCTTAATGTATGTATGTTTCTTCATAAGAACAACATTTCTGCTTTTATCTACAGTGGTACCTCAGGATACGAAATTAATCCGTTCCGAAACTGAGATCATGTCATGAAAATGTCGTAAGGTNTTACTTCGGTAAAGTTATTTAAAGCTAGTTTCTGATATCAAAAACGACCTCCAATCGTTTTTTAATTTTTTTAATTAATAGATTTTATTATATATAAGTTTAATTAAGCCGGGGGTCGGAAATCGCAATAAAAATTTTAATTTTTTAAAAATATTTAAAAATATACGGCCAACTAGTAGTCACCCTACTATAAACCCATCGCCTCCCGAGACTTCTATGAGAATGTCCCGGGAAATCCGACTCCAGCTGTTCTCAAAGTCATCCAGCTGTGTAAACTATGACTCATCGGTGTTATATTTCACAAAAATACGAGACAGAGGAAAATAAAATTTGAAGCTTTTTCTTCAAAATAAACGCATTTATTTCTTTTTTTTTCAGTTTTAAGTATTTTTTACGTTTAATTAAATTGATAATTATATAATACCAAAAATGTCAATGTCCTTAAGGGATTAAGTAATTTAATACGTTCCGCAACCTCCAAAATAATAATAATAATGCTGTGTAAAATATGTATTAAAAGTTACCTTTGATTTAGGTAGAAATTTTCACAAAGAAAATATTTATTAAAGTTTGTTGGAAACTGCTTACAACAAAAATGCCTTTGAATCGAGTTGAAAATTTAAAGAAAAAAATGAACTTAAATCAAACTGCTAAGTTAGAAGATAATTTTCGTTATTTAAATAAAACATATTAATATAAAATATCATTGTAAATTTTCATAAGATTTTAAAAAGCAAAGATGGTCAATACTCCGATTACTCAATTTGATTCTTATTTTACTGAAGAAAAATCCCGCTACCGAGAATGCCCTTTTCGATTCAATTGATGCGGGTGGAATCGTATTTAATGCATTTAAGAGAAGACGGATGTTATGTGTTTTTTCACCCGTAGCCCGGAAGATTTCTAGTTCATTTTCGAGATGCGTTACAGTATTTCTTTTGTCGTCTAGTGCTCTTGGTTTGTCTACCTCGGCTGCTTTAATAGAAACACCAAGCTTACAGCCCAATAATTCGGCAGTTCGTTTGGCTTTAATAATCAGGTTTTATGAAGAAAAATTTCATGCTCGCATACTTTATACTCGTTCCTATCCTTGCCCAATTTTCACAGTCTGGCTTAATGCAGTTATCGAAGCTACTGGGCATGGTTAAAATTAAGACAGCATAAGCACAATTATTCGAGATATTACAGGTTCCGACAAGTAAAGAATTTTCAAAGTCCCTTCACAAATAGGCTACATATTATTATTGAGAATCAATCACCCAGTTTATTACTCTCCGTATTGCCAATACTTAAAACATTCTGGATAATATCGCAGAAAAATGATAAAAACACAAAAGAGAAACTTAATGCAAAATTGTTTCGGAAAATCCAGCAGCCAGTGGCGTAACTTTCTCGGCGATATTTAAAACTGCGTGTAACGCTATCTGTTACGATATTTTATTAAATACTGTAAATGTTAATAACGAGTAACATCGTCATTAAGTCCGACCCTACCGGAGATACAACATAGGATTCTCCGTTATCTCCTCACTCTCTCGACCTTTAACCACCAAAATTTAATAGCATCGATTCCCTAATAAACAAATCTCGCTGCAAAATTTTTGAAATCGACAAAAAGTACAGGAGTTATTAAGCTTCAAACAGGATGAACAAAATCGGGCCCCCATATACACACACTAACATCCACACATACAGAAATTATCCCCGATTTTTTATGCATTTCTCGACGATTCAACGATTGGTCCCGAGTCCAAAAATGTAAAAATCCGGGAGGGGGTCATTTTTTGCCGGATGGCCATACTTTCCTTGTGTTTTAACAATCGGAAAAGATTTATAAATCTGTTTTGGTCAGTATTTTATTCAATAAATCGTATGGACGACGAAATTAAACACGGAAAGGAAGAAGGATGGGCGTTCAGACGTTTCTGAAATTCTTTCAGAAAATTTGGAAATATTCGAAAATAAAGTGGAAGGAGGAAAGAGAGCGCGGCCTCCCATCCGCCAATTCTGTAAATCCGCAGGCCGCGGATAAGGCCGGATTCCGGGGAAGGCCCGGGAGAAAAGAGTAAAGGCAAGGAGAAAATCGGACGAGGAAATTGAAGCGATTTATGGCCAAGAAGCGTAATGTTGTCTAAATCGGGAAGAGAAGGGAGAGAGAAAGGGCGGGAGTGGGAGGCGGTACACTAAAAAGTACACTGCGTATTGAGAAAAGAATTAGTAATTCACTTACCGTGTGGCCAAAGAAAGGAGACATATGGTTCTGGACTCTACACTTTTCTACCCACGCAATCCAGCGCCGCTTAGGAAACGCGGAGAATGCGCCTTTGAAACGCCTCCAAAAATTCCTCGTGTTTTTTCCGAGTGCAGGAACGTGCCTTTCCCCGTGGTCAGTTTAGCCCTAACGCCTGTTAATTACGGGCGGTGGTGGAAGCGCTTCTCTTTTTTACCGCGGCCGCCGCAACAGCTCTCTCTTACTCTTTCATTGGGCTCGACCAGGTGCTCCGCTCCCGTCTCACCGGCCCGGCGACTCCCCCTTCCGCTCTTCCCGAAACTCGTATTTCCGCGGCGCGGGGAAAGTAAAGCCCATTTACTTGTGTGTGGAGTCCGTGGACGGAACGGCAAAATGACGACGAAAAGAAAATTTTCGACTTTGGCCGCGGCGGAAAGCGGAACGGTAAAAATTAGACCGACGGGAAGACCGCGGTAAAGATCATTCGGGACAATGGCATTCGAACTTAGAGGCTTAGAAGCTTTATTTACACACTAATACGCTAATATATTTCGTTTGTACGCTACATTATCGTCCGATTTAAATAGCAAGCAGTTCCTTTTCTGAAATGAATAAAAGAAAAAAGGCGATTATTTTAATAGAGCTGGCGAAAATACATGGAAAGATAAAATCTTCGATAAAACGAAGAATTAAAATCCCACAGGTATTCGTGAGCCTGAATAAGCTCGATCAATCTCGATTCTGTAAAAGTATTACCTCTGACTATCCGCCATGATGATGAACTATTTTCAATGTTGTCACTGCATGACGTGGCATAAAGGCGTTTGTTCATTGGATGCGCGTTTGCAATCGTCGCGAGTAGAACAAACTTTTTGTTTCTAGTTGCGATTGCAGTCGCGCCAGTTTTCGAGGGGGGATTACTAGTTAACGGGAACAGCCGTCGTGGTTGCAGTCGCCTGCGCGGCTGGAAATCGCATAGTGTGACCAGGGCTTTATAGTACTTTCTGTCGACGACTAATATTATTACGATATACAAAACTGTATTTCTAGATTTTCTACAGTGTGCAGAGCTAGAAATCTGTAAACGTAACATTTTGTAACAAAAATAAATCTGCCCGGGAGTTTTTTTAAACTGCTAAATTGAAAACGTGGTAACTCCCGAATAATATCTTAGTCCCGAGGTTTAAAAAGGCGTGAAGAAATTTTATGACATCATTTTTTCCTTTTTAGTGGCAGCAATTGTGGTATATACCTCAGCGAAAGGTTAAGCTTAGGATTAATGGAGGATATAGTATATACCTCAGTGGAGGATTCCGGGACTCTCGGCCGCTTAGGGTCCCAAAATACAAAAGACCCCGAAGGATCCCCCCGAGTTCTTTAAAATGTCTTTGAAAAAATGGATTGCGAAAACGCAGAAGATATAGATAATCCAGGAAAACGTTTCGATATAGACAAATGATACAGCTTTATGGCCAACAAAATTAACAGATGCTATTATTGATTATAATCTTAAAAACAAACCAAAAAGTATTAGGAATATAGAGAATTTCAAATCAGTGTATAAAGACAGAGATGAAGTGTATTACAAAGGACTTTCTTATGATCAGTTTTACGGAAAGAAATCAAATCAAATAAAATTATGAAAAAGAGAGATTTGCTTCTTTCTGAAAATATTAGCCAAAGTGTTTACTGCTACTTTTGCAAACTCTTTTCAATATCAAAATCTAAAATAATAATTGATTTGCCAAATTGGAGATTAATTACAGTTATTTTATCGAACCACGAAGTTTCAAAAAAACACATATCAGCCACGTGTACTACTTATAATAGATTAAAAACACATTTAATCGAGTTTTTTACAAAACAAATTATACAAAAAAGTAATATTTATAGATATTTGCAATCCCGGAACGTAAAAAAATCTTTGAAAGTGTAATGTTACATTCTCATAATTTTATCTTAGAGAAATCCAATTTGATTATGGTAGAACTCAAATTTTTTAAGTTGTCTCAGAAAACTAGAGACAATATTTATATACTAATAACTCACTAACAACAATAATAATGTTCAGACGACATAACGCCAGAGGGGAGTTCGAGGATAAACGATGAGTCTATTTCTTCATTCCATGTTTTTCTTCATTCTCTGCCGGTGGATGAAGAAAACATAGATCGTTCACCATAACATAGAAATGTGCTGCTGAAGTTTTTCGAGTAGCAGAATTTGAAGAAAAAAAAAACAGTCAGTGTACTTTTAATCAAATGCAGAATCCACGTGTTAAAGCTTATTTTATTAGCTTTTTAAATTTATATTACCCATATTCAATGAATTTAATGCTTTCTTCCAATCTAAAAAGTCTTTAATATCTCATCTTTACATAGAAAGTGTTCTTTTTATTAAATTATTAGCCTCTAACTTTATCGAAACAAAAGTATTATCGACTTATGAAGATAATATTGAAACTTTTAATCTATATAATTCACATAATCTATTGCTATCGAAAAAATTAATGTTGGGGTATCCACAAGAGCACTGATTAATGATTTAAATAATACTGACAATAAATTATTTATTTTAAAATGTCTAAAGTTTTACCAAAAAGCAATGAGTGAAGCGTTTAAAAGATTTCCAATTGAAAACCATTTTTAATAAAAATTTAGATTTTTTTTGGAAATAAAAGCAATATTTTTAATGTCAATAAAATACTGTATATGTATTATAATTATATTATTGTTCATGTTGTTAACAATTTAATTATTTATTGCTCATTGTTTTTAACACAACTATTCTGTGTATAACTTTTATCGTATTGTATCAATACAGCCTTTCTAGATTTCCTAGCCGCAAAAAGAAGTAAAACCGTTAGAAAAAGTCGTCTTCCGGTGGCCGCTGGGTAAGTCTCCCGCCGCGGGCGGTGGGGCGGAAACAGAGAGGAAAAAACCGACCGAGGACGTTTACTCCCACCCGTTTCCGGTCAGATAACTATATAGGAGGCGTGCGCGCGCCAAGTCGGATCGAGCGCGGAGCAGGCCGATAGAACTGGTGACGGCTGTCCGACAAGGAGGAAAGATTCAGAACCGGAAAAAGATGTGGAAAGCCGACGGGCCTCAGGTAGTTCACTTTCGTGGCGGGAAGAACTCCGTAATGGGGGCGACGACCGTTTATCTCTTCTCGCCCGGCGGCCGAGAGGTGGGCGGAAAAGGGCGATTTATATCCCTCCGGCGCGCATTCGGATGCCGATGGAAACGTAGGAAGAAGCCGGAAGACGTGGCTGGCGGGTATTGGAAATACGGAAACGCGCCTTTCCCTTTTACTGTTAACCCGGTTAGGCGCCCTCCCGATCTGCGGGCGCCGAATGACCTTTTCTACCGTCCGGTCTTTACCCCAGACCGGAAGAACGTCGGGCGGCTTTTTCCCTTCCGCTTTTATCTAAAATCTCCTTCCACATCTGCGGGGTGGGGAACTTCGTTATCTTTCGGTCGTATTTTTTGCTGCAGTACCGCCTAACGCCGGACGTTTTCCCTTCTCTCGACTTTTGCCTCTTATTTTCTCTTCTTTTCTACGTCAATTTCCTTCCTTCCGCCCGTTTTCGGGTGGACGGTCGCTCCGGGATCCTTCCTGGGCTCCGGTGGTTAACCGCGGAGAGTCCCGAGTTCCCGTTACCTCCGCTTCCGTCCCGCTTGGGTGGGTGACCTCTGACCCGGTCGGAGACCCGGTTTATCCGGTGGGAGAGGGGCCCGGGCCTTTCCCCAACCGCCGTATGCAATGGCGCTTCTTTCCTCCCGCCTCCCGGGGAAATGCCAGCTTCTTCTTTCTTTAGGCCGTACGTTTGAATTTCGGCCTTCTCGCTTTTCTACAGCCGTTTAGCGAGTATTTTCGGGATTCGACGGCGATGGGCACCGGTTATTTTTTTCGTCTGCCGAAACGTCCGGGAAATTTGGATTTTTTCCCCGCACTCTATTTTTAAAAGCCGGGATTGTCCATCATCGGTAGGAGAAAGAGAAAAGGCCGAGAATCTTCCCCGGCCAACGGTTTCACCCGGAAAAAGTGACGGATAAAAGGCCTCCTCCAAAGACCATACAAACTCCAAAGACTATACAAGACCATAAAAACGTATTCCTGTACGATAACGTGAGGATTAATACGCAAAAAAGTGCGGTTACGCCTTTTGCTTTCGTTGGCCGTCTTCCCTTCCCTACTTTCCACCCCCACTCCGTTCCCGTTATTTACGTTAGGTCGTTCGACCTCCGGCAATCAACTACCGTGTTAAACTGGCTTTTGTAAATCGTATCGATAAAATAATTAAAACTCTGGCATTTTTGTCCGTTTCCGTCGGAAGTATCGTCAACGTTTTCGTGTTTTTTTTTTTATTTTCGTGGTAAAAAGTTTTTGTGACGAAATAAAAACAGGCTATTAATCGAAAATTTGTTATAGCGGGTGGCATTTGTTGGGTCGAGTACCCGGTGATTTTTCCCCAGAATTTGCGTTCGAATATCGAACTTGTTCGAGTTGGGAACGGTTGGAGTACCGAAATGCCGCCGTATTTCGTTGGTCAGTTTTAAGAATGATCGATTACCTACGGTTAAAAATAACTTTAATAACGCTTACCCGAAAATGTTTAAAATTTTCGGGAAAGCAATTATAAACACGACGATTAATCTATAAGAACGAAAAAGGTGATAGTGTTAAAGACTAAAGTCCGAAAGCCGGGACGACCGCACCCGGTGGACGGGTAGGTAGGTGGAGGAAGAAAAGAAATTGCGCTATGGGCTTTCGTTAAACCCGACGAAAGGCACCAAACAAATTGAAAATTTCAATACTGTATTCTAAAGTACTGTACGTGGACAAATTTCAGACGACTCGCAGGCTTACTCGAATAAGAAATATAGAATAATGGAGTTTACACTTAAAAATTGTGAAATTTCCCCAACCGTGTTGTACCCGATTTTTCCACCTTGCAGCGAAATCGTGTCGTCCGAGGGAAAGCCGTATTTATTTTTTAATAGATTATGAGACTTACGTATACTTGAAATGCTAGGAAACCTACAATTAGCTTAGGTTTTCTTGGTCTTTTTGGCCTACGGAATATTTTAATGGCTTACTTTACATTTTTTAACGGCTTTATTTATCGTCGTCGGATTTTTTTCTATCCGTTCCACCCAAAAACCTACTACCTACTACCTTCGTCTGGCGTTCACGCCGTTCTTTCGTTCTGGCGTATTTCCAAGGCCCTTTCCTTTATCGTATTTCTCGAAATTTAAATAATTTCAATCACTTTTATATTTCTTAGTTTTTAAGATAACGTAAAATGTAAAAAAACGTGTGATATAACTTTCAATTTTATGTAATTTGGTGTCTTTGTTTTTTATATAAATTTGTATCGGCCGCTTTTATTTCTTCTTCTAACTCTGCCACAGTGCGTAGTCCACTCGGACGTCTTAAACCTGTCTCAGGATCGGCCACGCGCCGGGCCCTAAGTTCGTAGCCAAAGATATTCGCTGGGAACTTAGGACCCGGTATGTTTTTGGGTGGAACGGGTAAAAAAGCCGACGACAATAAATAAAGCCGTTAAAACATTTAAAGTGATTAGGAAAGAAATTAAAACGAACGGACGGAAAAGAACTAATTTACGGATAATGGCTTTTGTTTTGCAGACGGCCACCAACGGGACGGTTCGCCGCATTCCTTTGGATGGTCACAACGTCGACCTGGACGACATCTTCGACCTGGCGGTGGAAAAGGGCCTGGCGGTGGTGGACGAGTCCACCAGGCGGCGCATTGGAGAAAACAGGAAGCTGCTGGAAGAGATCGTGGACCGCGAGCCGGTGTACGGTGTCACCACCGGATACGGCGAAATGGTGTACATAACCGTAGACAAGTCGAAAGAAACCGAGCTGCAGACCAACGTAGTCAGAAGTCACGCCTTCTGCGTGGGAGACCGCCTATCCAGAGAAGAATCCAGAGCCATTCTAGCCGCCAGAATCAACGCCCTGTGCAGAGGTTATTCGGGAGTGCGAGAGGAATTGGTGGAGGCCATGGTGGCCTTCCTCAATCGGGGCATCGTGCCGCTGATCCCGGAAGCGGGATCGGTGGGAGCCAGCGGAGACCTGGGACCTCTGTCTCATGTGGCCCTAGCGCTGATAGGCGAAGGATACGTCTTGGACGACAACGACGAGAGAGTGCCCACGGCGGAGATGCTGGCCCGACGGAACTTGCGCCCGTTGGAGTTGAAATACAAGGAAGGACTTGCCCTGATCAATGGCACCTCGGCAATGACCGGAATGGCCGCTCTGATATTGCGCCGGGCCGACGATCAGATAAAACAGGCAGAAATCGTGGCGGCGCTGGTTTTAGAAAACCAGATGGCTTCCGACGGGGCCTTTCGACCCGAGGGCCACGTCTTGGGACGGCCTCACCCGGGACAGATCGACAGCGCGGGCAACGCGCTAAAGCTACTGGAAGGAAGTAAATTAATTCGCACTCACCGGGAATTGAAAACGGAACTGGGCCAAGTGAGGAACAGAAGCGCCGGCCAGAGCGAGGTGTATCTGCAAAAAGCCTATACGCTGAGATGCATTCCTCAGGTGACGGGGGCCGTCAAAGAGGCGGTAGAATACGCGCGGAAGGTGGTGACCAGGGAGATAAATTCGTCCAACGACAACCCCCTTTTCTTCCCGGGAAAAGAAGTGTTTCACGGAGGCAATTTCCACGGTCAACCCGTGGCCATGGCCATGGACTTCGCCTGCCTGGCGCTGACGCAGCTGGGAGTGGTCTCGGAGAGAAGGACCAACAGACTGTTGAATCGCCACCTGAACAACGGATTGCCGCAGTTTCTGGTCAAGTCGGATCCGGGTCTAAACTGCGGACTGAGCGGACTGCAGTACGCGGCCGGCGGAAAGCGGAACGGTAAAAATTAGACCGACGGGAAGACCGCGGTAAAGATCATTCGGGACAATGGCATTCGAACTTAGAGGCTTAGAAGCTTTNTACTCGAATAAGAAATATAGAATAATGGAGTTTACACTTAAAAATTGTGAAATTTCCCCAACCGTGTTGTACCCGATTTTTCCACCTTGCAGCGAAATCGTGTCGTCCGAGGGAAAGCCGTATTTATTTTTTAATAGATTATGAGACTTACGTATACTTGAAATGCTAGGAAACCTACAATTAGCTTAGGTTTTCTTGGTCTTTTTGGCCTACGGAATATTTTAATGGCTTACTTTACATTTTTTAACGGCTTTATTTATCGTCGTCGGATTTTTTTCTATCCGTTCCACCCAAAAACCTACTACCTACTACCTTCGTCTGGCGTTCACGCCGTTCTTTCGTTCTGGCGTATTTCCAAGGCCCTTTCCTTTATCGTATTTCTCGAAATTTAAATAATTTCAATCACTTTTATATTTCTTAGTTTTTAAGATAACGTAAAATGTAAAAAAACGTGTGATATAACTTTCAATTTTATGTAATTTGGTGTCTTTGTTTTTTATATAAATTTGTATCGGCCGCTTTTATTTCTTCTTCTAACTCTGCCACAGTGCGTAGTCCACTCGGACGTCTTAAACCTGTCTCAGGATCGGCCACGCGCCGGGCCCTAAGTTCGTAGCCAAAGATATTCGCTGGGAACTTAGGACCCGGTATGTTTTTGGGTGGAACGGGTAAAAAAGCCGACGACAATAAATAAAGCCGTTAAAACATTTAAAGTGATTAGGAAAGAAATTAAAACGAACGGACGGAAAAGAACTAATTTACGGATAATGGCTTTTGTTTTGCAGACGGCCACCAACGGGACGGTTCGCCGCATTCCTTTGGATGGTCACAACGTCGACCTGGACGACATCTTCGACCTGGCGGTGGAAAAGGGCCTGGCGGTGGTGGACGAGTCCACCAGGCGGCGCATTGGAGAAAACAGGAAGCTGCTGGAAGAGATCGTGGACCGCGAGCCGGTGTACGGTGTCACCACCGGATACGGCGAAATGGTGTACATAACCGTAGACAAGTCGAAAGAAACCGAGCTGCAGACCAACGTAGTCAGAAGTCACGCCTTCTGCGTGGGAGACCGCCTATCCAGAGAAGAATCCAGAGCCATTCTAGCCGCCAGAATCAACGCCCTGTGCAGAGGTTATTCGGGAGTGCGAGAGGAATTGGTGGAGGCCATGGTGGCCTTCCTCAATCGGGGCATCGTGCCGCTGATCCCGGAAGCGGGATCGGTGGGAGCCAGCGGAGACCTGGGACCTCTGTCTCATGTGGCCCTAGCGCTGATAGGCGAAGGATACGTCTTGGACGACAACGACGAGAGAGTGCCCACGGCGGAGATGCTGGCCCGACGGAACTTGCGCCCGTTGGAGTTGAAATACAAGGAAGGACTTGCCCTGATCAATGGCACCTCGGCCATGACCGGAATGGCCGCTCTGATATTGCGCCGGGCCGACGATCAGATAAAACAGGCAGAAATCGTGGCGGCGCTGGTTTTAGAAAACCAGATGGCTTCCGACGGGGCCTTTCGACCCGAGGGCCACGTCTTGGGACGGCCTCACCCGGGACAGATCGACAGCGCGGGCAACGCGCTAAAGCTACTGGAAGGAAGTAAATTAATTCGCACTCACCGGGAATTGAAAACGGAACTGGGCCAAGTGAGGAACAGAAGCGCCGGCCAGAGCGAGGTGTATCTGCAAAAAGCCTATACGCTGAGATGCATTCCTCAGGTGACGGGGGCCGTCAAAGAGGCGGTAGAATACGCGCGGAAGGTGGTGACCAGGGAGATAAATTCGTCCAACGACAACCCCCTTTTCTTCCCGGGAAAAGAAGTGTTTCACGGAGGCAATTTCCACGGTCAACCCGTGGCCATGGCCATGGACTTCGCCTGCCTGGCGCTGACGCAGCTGGGAGTGGTCTCGGAGAGAAGGACCAACAGACTGTTGAATCGCCACCTGAACAACGGATTGCCGCAGTTTCTGGTCAAGTCGGATCCGGGTCTAAACTGCGGACTGAGCGGACTGCAGTACGCGGCCTGCGACCTGGTGGCCGAGAACAGGACCCTTTGCACACCGGCCAGCGTCCAGAGCATCTCCTGCAACGGAGACAACCAGGACGTGGTCAGCATGGGCTTGACGGCAGCCAGAAAGTGCAAACGCGTCCTCAAAAACAACTATTACATCTTGGCCATCGAACTTCTGGCTGCGGTCCAGGCCGTCGACCTGGCCGGCCAGTACAACCGATTGAGTCCGGTGGGAAAAATAACTTACCAAACGGTGCGTTCGCGAGTGCCGACGGTAGACAAAGACAGGTGCATGAGCGACGACGTGTACCGGATCGCCGGGCTGCTGCAAGAAGCCGAGCTCCTGCAACGAGTGACAGAGGCGGGAGTGGACATTAAATAATATTGGGCAGAGAGCCACAGGGCCGACTGCACCGCGTCGTCACCTGGCGGAAGGCGCGGATGTCGTAAATAACTGTTCTGTCTAAAAGTGGACATTTCGACAGTAAATGTTCGTCTTTCGTGCACATTATCATTCACGATAGTTTAAATAGCATTATTTTCGTATCGGATTTTATTAAAATTTTTTGTAATTCGCCACTTTTGTAATAACAATATAGTAAGTAAGCAAAATAAAGTTACTACTCTATAAAAATTTTAGAATTTCAGTTCAAAAATAAAGAAATCTTCTCCTTACGCATTAGGGGTGAATTCGAAATTTCACACTTTCATGTGAATCTATGCAATACCGTCAATATATGGCCCACCAGTCGTCAAGAGGTTTTCTTTTCCCAGAACATTGGGAGTTCGGTGGTGGGTTCGCGCCTGCTTAAAACGTGGAGTTTTCCGGGTTTTCTCCACGTTTATAACGCCTGAATAGAAGTCAGTTACCCTTAAAAAAGACCTCCCGGAAGGCATTCCCCTAGGCACATCGCCCAACTGTAACTTAACTAACAAAAGTTGTCAAGTATAACTGAATGATTCCAAAAAAACAAAAGAATAGCCTAAATTATCAAAAATATTTTTAATCGAGAAAGCCCAATTTTTCTTATTTGAGTTTCCTTTCTTCAGTAAAGAATCATAAATACAGTAACAAAGATCGTGACGAGAAAGATCACTAATCTTAGACCAAAACAACAAAATATTTTTTAAAATGTTCATTTCCAGCGGGGGTCTCCATAATTCCAATCTTACAACAGAATTAAGCAGTGAACGTTCGAGCTTAAATAATATTTGAAAATATCTTAATTGCATTTTCTCAATTTTCTTTATAAGATCTAAACCCCAAACTGGAACCAAGTATGTCAATTTAGACTTTAACATAGTGTCAAGAAGTTTAAACATGGCTTTAATAGAGTTCATCCTCATTTTTGTCTGTAGTGGCAAAAGACAACCTGTCTTCTTTAGTATATCTTTCTCTATTTTATCCAAAATATAATAAAAACTTCAATCCTAAATATTTAAAACGAGGAATAAAATTAATTTCTACATTCTTAATAAAAAATGTTATCAGTTCTATGAGGTCTTTTTTCATTACGAAACACCAATCCCTTTGTATTCTAAAAATTAATAGAAAGATCATTTTTCAACATATAATCAGATATAAACAAAATAAACAACAAAAGGTTCTGCCTAGGGTAAACTTCTAGTACATATTATACAAGTAGAATTAACAGTATCTCCTTTTATTTGATAACTAGTAATAGAAAACAAATTCCTAAGCAAAATAATGAAGGATCTGGAGAATCCCACATTATAAAGTTTATTTCTACAATAAATTAAGGTTAACATTATCAAATGCCTTTTCTAAGTCAATAAAAGGCGAATAAATTTTTCTCCTTTTCCTCGATAACACATATTGAATTAAACTATTAAGAATGAAAGTACAGTATTATAAATTATCCCCCTGCTCCAAACAAAGACACCTTGAAATTAAGCGTGCAATAGCATAATGTGGTGAATGCCAAAGTTTTCAGGAGAGGTAAAACACAATTTTTGTAATAAACGAATTCATTTCAATTTTACAAAAGTGATTTTTTTTTACAATTTCAAAGTTACAAATTTTCTCGAGTATCAAAATGATGTAAATATAAGCTGTAATGGCATTGCACGATTCAAATAAATATTGAGATAACATTATGCTCATTTAGCCGTTTTAACCGATTCGACAATCAACTAGTAAACAATTTTCTAAACGTGTTCAACAATGCTATTGGACGATAATTATGTGGATTAGTTCTTTCACTTTTTTTTTTTTTTCTAAATCATTTTTAGTACAACTTTCTTCTACAATATTTCTCTGGAAAAGCTGCCTTCTAAGTTTATTAAACAAACTTAGAATTCCAAACACTATTCTCGGCAATGATTGAATAAATTCGTATTTCACTCCGTCCGTACCAGGAGAGAACCATTTTTCAGTCTTTGAACTGCCGTTTTTAGTACTTCAAATGAGAAAGAATCATCCAAAACAAAAGAATTATCATAATTTACAGTCGGCGAGACAACGAGACGGCTACTATTAAAATTTAATTTCAAGAAACTTATCCATTAGTTAGTAGAAATCTGACTCTCAAAATAATTAATTTAAAATTAAAAAATCTTTTCGAAAATAACGTTGCATACATATATTTTGAATATTCCTTTACAGATATATTTGCTTTAAAACTCTTTCCGCCCTGTAGGTACTAAGAGGACCTCTTTATCCAGATCATTATGAGTTCGGTCAGGACCACAATAGGACGGCCGAATGGTGTGGGACGGGGCCCGACATATCCGGACGGACCTATCCCGAAAAATTCCAGAAGATTTTTCAACCCGTTCTGATTTGATCACGGTCCCCCAGAGCGGTAGGCTGTTACCGTGACCGCAAAGTCATCCGGCTTTCTAAATATTCCCATGCTGTGAATCTAACCCGTGTCTTCTGGGTGAAAGCCAGATACCCCAACAACTAAACCACATGGAAAGTTAAGTCCTTTTTGAAGGGAAGACCCCACGTTTTTTGCATAATGATTCCGGTGTGGAAGAAAAGTAACTCTGAAGGTCGAATATGGTTTTCTGAATTATCGTAGGTGGCGCCGCAATCGGCCACCCCGAAAGTGACAGGCAAGAGGACATTTTGGGTACATTGCAGTATGCATCAAACAGCACATCGGCGAACCGCGATGTACAAAAATATGTTCCGATATTCACCAATGAGCAGAGCCGGCCCTACCATAGGGCGAACGGAGCAGCCGCTCCAGGCGCTAAGTCCTAGGAAGCGCCTCAGTGGTAAAGAAAATTAAAGGGTATAAATTAGGGGCAACAAGGGGGCGCCACAATAGGATCTCGCTCCATCCTAAAACTTGCCTCGGGCGGCACTGCCAATGAGTTCACAGATGCAGCAACAGATGCGAATAGCACTTGTCAGATTGTGGATATGGTTAACTCCAACAAAGCAACATGGCAGCTTCCACGGTTATATTTAGCGACTTTATAAAACTAGATAGGTGACATGGAGAAACACGAGACGATGTTTATCGATGTAGTTGGCCTGGGCGAGCAGTTTGAGCAGCAATATGTCACAAATGAAAAATTACAACTAATTTATTGTTGAGGAAAGAAAAAAATATAATACAAAGTACAGATAAAAAAGCGTAATAGAGAAATTAAATTAAACTAAACTAAAAAACAAAAAAAGAAAACTAAAAAGATGACTGTTCGATCCTATATCGGAACCTTATGCACTTGGCTATCACTAGAGTTTCTCATTTCCCGGTCTTTTGCTTGTTCCGGGATCCCGGGATAAAAGTGAACTGTTTCCCGGGATCCCGGGAAATCCCGGGATAGAATTAATTATTTTTAAGGTACACAAAATATCTTGAAATCAAATGATATAATTATTTTCCATTTTTTAAAGTAATTTTAAAGTTCTGTAACCTCCAAAATCATATTAATAATGCTGTGTAAGGTCTATAGGCCTATAATAAAAATTACCTTTAAATAACGTAGAAATTTTCACAAATAGAAAAAAATTAATTAAAGTTTGCTGGAAACTGCATACAACAACAACAAAAAAAATGTTTTGAATTGAGTTAAAAATTAAAAAAATGAACTTCTAATTTAGAAGGTAATTTTCGTTTTTTAAATAAAATATAATACAAAATATTGCAAACTTTTATAAGATTTTAAAAAGCAAAGATGGTCAATACTCCGATAACTCACTCTAATTCTTATTTTAGTAATGAAAAGTCTTG